>NC_069004.1:24978780-24979993 GCF_001194135.2 Octopus bimaculoides
ATATATATATATATATATATATATATATACATAGATAGATAGATAGATAATTAGATAGATTATACGGCCAGATTGGAATGTACAACTTACCTGTTAGATCATCAGTGCAGTAATGCAAATATCTGGAATTCTTGCACACACACACACACACACACACATACATACATACATACACAGACACACACACACACATTCACACACACACACATACACAGAGAAACACACGCACACACATAGTGAAGGGCGAACTGTATTCGTCTTCATATAAATCCACCGCTATTCCATTTCTATCTATCTAACCATAGATTGATAGATAGGTAGATAGATAGATAGATAGATAGAGAGAGAGAGAGAGAGAGAGAG
Organism: Octopus bimaculoides; assembly: GCF_001194135.2. NCBI lineage: Eukaryota > Metazoa > Mollusca > Cephalopoda > Octopoda > Octopodidae > Octopus > Octopus bimaculoides. Next base: position 24,979,144 of record NC_069004.1, read on the forward strand.
AGAGAGAGAGAGAGAGAGAGAGAGAGAGAGAGAGAGAGAGATGGTGGGAGGAGAGAAATAGAGAGCGCGAAAGACAAAGGGAAAAGTAGCATGGCAGAGTCGTGAGAGAGTTGGATAGAAATATTACCGCTTTTTACGTTGTTCTGAGTTCTAACCCAATCCGAAGTGAACATTACCTTGCAAGGTTAACAAATTAAGAACCAGTCCAGTATCTCAGTCCCCTCTCTTTCCTTCTCTCTCTCTCTCTCTTCCTCTTTCAACAGACGTTTTTTTTTTCTCTATTTCTGGCCGTTACCCAGAGCTTTAGAGGCCCATGACATCATCGCATATGATACATTAGCGAAGCTCCTCACTCTCCAAATGTGACAGCATCCGATCTCTTCCTGGTGTGACTATGCGTCTCTGCATCTGCCTAAGTATTTATACACACAAACAAAACACATAAAATTACAAACGTGAATGCGTGTGATAAGAAATTTGTTACCAACCACATGGTTCCCGGTTCAATCCCACTGCATGGCACCTTAGATAAATGTCTTCTACCAAAGACTTGTGAGCGGATATTGTAGATGGACACAAATAGAAAACTGTCGTGCGTGCGTGTGTGTGTGTGTGTGTTTGTATGTATGTCTGCGTGTGTGCATGTGTGTGTGTGTGTGAGTGTGTTTGTCACCAACCACCGCTTGAAAACCGGTGTTGGTGTGTCTATGTCCTAGTAACTTAGTAGTTTGGCAGATGTCATCGATAGAATATTTACTGGGAGCAATCAGTTCGACCAAACAATTCTCAAGACGGTGCCCAAGCGTGGCCGTAGTCAGTAACAAGTAAACGTTATATATAGATTTTATAT
>NC_069004.1:24980046-24981776 GCF_001194135.2 Octopus bimaculoides
TGTGTGTGTGTGTGTGTGTGTGTGTGTGTGTGTGTGTGTGTGTGTGTGTGTAACTGGCACTCCGTCGCTACGACGACGAGGGTTCCAGTTGATCAGATCAACGGAATAGCTTGCTCGCGAAATTTACGTGCAAAGTGGTTGAGCACTCCACAGACAGATGTACCCCTAACGTAGTTCTCGAAGATATTCAGCGTGACACAGAATGTGATATGGTTCGCTTTTTGAAATACAGGTTCTACTCGCTTTTTTCCAACTGAGAGGACTGGAGCAACGTGGAATAAAGTATCTTGCCCAAAGACACAACGAGTCGCTGGGAATTGAACTCACAGCCTTATGATTGTAAGCCGAATACCCTAACCACTAAACCACGCACCTTCACACACATAGGCACACACACGCACACACAACCACAAACACATGGATATATATATGACAGACATTAACAGTGTGAAAGATAAATAAAGAGTTTATCAATAAAAGATCGATAGAGAGATTGTTAGTGGTCGTGATGTGTTTGTATATAGGTAGAGGAGCATACGTAAATAGACAGGTAACCAGACAGGTAAATATGCAAGTAAATATGCATTAAACATGCAGATGGGCACGTAGGTATATATTTGGTTATGTATGTGCGAATATATGTATGTATTTATGTTTGTATGTATGTATGTTTGTGTATGTGTGTTTGCATTCATGCATGTATGTTTGTGTGAATATATATATGTACGTGCTTATGTATGTGTGTATGTATGTGTGTGTATGTTTGTATGCACGTATGTATGTACATAGGAAAACTTTAAAAATGGCATGTATGCAAATATGTGTGAGTGTGAGTGTGTGCGTGTTTATGTATATATGTATATATATATATATATACTAAGATGTAGATATACACACGCATATACTCGTAGTTTGTATGAAGGTCTGTATGTAATTAAGTAGGTTGCTAGGGAGTTATATATGGTGTGGGGGGTTCTTCAGCTTTTTATTTAAATTCGTATCTAAATTTTTCCTTTGTAGAAGGATCTGGTTTCTAACAAAGATCCCAAGCTCCATCGTTGAAATGTAGAAAACAAAAAACAATGTCCTTTTTAAACTTGAGAAAAAGTCTTACATATTTTTATTGTATTGGTGTATGCGGGTAGGTAAGTATATAGATGGGTAGGAAGATATGTATGTAGGCAGGTGGTTTAGTATTTCTGCAGGTATTATCGTTTCATGTAGAGATGATTGCAAACGACAGTTCCACAACCGTTGATATGGTTCCGAGAGACCTTTTATTTCCGAAAGAATTTTATATGAGACAAATGCTGGTATACTCCTATGCATACACTGTTTTCCATTATATGTATATATATATATATATATATATATATATATATATATATATATATATATACACACACACACATATATATATATATATATATATATATATATATATGCATGCATACATACATGCATACATATCTTTACATACATATGCAGGTATGTATACGTATGTGTGTGTAATTAAGTATACTTATATAATGAATACATGCATATGTGTTTGTTCTTTTTTTTCTCCTTGTTTCTCTCCTTGTTTCTTTCTGTGTTCCTTTCTGTGGAAGAGCGTAGGCTCGAAACGTTAAAGACTTTTTCAATTCCCGAGCGTTATACTAATACATTTGTTTGTTTTTTACACCACCTGTCTTCGTCTGTTGTTTTTTTGTGAATTCTCCCTATATATA
>NC_069004.1:24982528-24984833 GCF_001194135.2 Octopus bimaculoides
TATGGCACCTTGGGCAAGTGTTTTCTACTATAGCCACGGACGAGCGTAAGCCTTGTGAGCCGGTTACGATGAATTGGGTTCCGGTTGATCCTATCAACGGAACAGTCTGCTCGTGAAATTAACATGCATGTGGCTGAGCCCTCCACAAACATGCGCACCCTTAACGTAGTTGCCTGGGAGATTCAGCATGACACAGAAAGTGACAAAGCTGGACTCTTTGAAATACAAGTACTACACATTTTGCCACTTGATTGGAGTGTAGGAACGTGAAATAAAGTGTTCTGGTTAAGAATGCAACGCACCCCCAGAAATCGAAATCTCGAACTTATTATCGTGAGCCGAATGCCCTAATCATCTAGCCACACACCCCACATGTATATATAAATGTGCGTGTGTGTGTGTGTATTTATCCTCCTCCCCATCACTGCTTGACGACCGGTCTAGTGCTTACGTCCCTATAACATAGCGGTTGGGGAATAGTGACTGACAGAATAAGTAACCCCCCTCCCACCAATGTCGATTTATTCAACTAAAATCCTTCAAGGCTCTGCACCTGCAGGGCCGCAGTATAATGATTAAATCAAGTAAAAAAAATAAACGATGAAGGACACAGATACACACGCACGCCCATTCATATATTTTTGATTGTGTGAGAATAATATCATTGCTTGTATACATACCATCGCTTGTAAGACTTATAAACAAAGAAAGAAGACCATGTTAAGTGCACTTGCTTATTTGCTTCATGCTTTTGCTTCATGAGGCTGGGGTCATCCTAGGCTTGGGGTCCCAGAGACGTCATCATGCGTAAAGTTGACCAGGTCAGCCAGTGCTCCCCGTTACTGGCGGTCATGTGTCAGCCCCTCTGACACGGGGCCACCAGCGATGGAGGGCACGGGCAGACCTGGTCGGCTATTGTAACCACTCAGTGATATCATATACGAGGTGGTAGCAAAAAGGTCCCGAACTAGTTCTGCAGCATGCCAACAGATGGCAGCACATGGTTGCGTGCGTAGTGAGAGCTTGCAGTGACCTTCTTGAAGCAGTGTGCCGAGTGACATCGTTGTGTTTGCTTGACAAGTTGTGAAATTTGTGTTTTTGTGATCACATGTATGCTTTAGGCTGAGATTTTTGTCATGGACAGGAAGCTGGAAGAAATGGCCAACATGAAATTTTACGTTAAACTTGTGAAGTCTGCCTCAGAGACATTGAGCATGCTTCGGCAACCTTATAGGGACAAGGCAATGAGTAGGCAATGTTTCAAGTGGCACGGGCTCACGACAGAATCGCAGCTCAGTCAAGAACATCCTCATCATTATTTCGACACCCGCCGCATTGTTCAATGAGAATTCGTCCCTCAGGGTCAGAGTTCTTCTGCGACGTTTTGAAGCGTCTGAGGGAGGACATTCTGCGATAGCTCCTGGATCTGTGGCCCGCGAACAGTTGGATTCTTCACGACTACAATGCACCCTAGCATTGAACTATCCGTATTCGTGAGTTTCTCGCCAAAAACAATAAGGTATCGCTTCTGCACCCGCCCTGTTCACCAGATTTAGCACATACGGACATCCATATCTTCCCCAAGATGAAAATGCAACTCAAAGGTCACCGTTTTAACACTGTTGTCGAGATCCAGACGGAATCGCAGACGGTTCTCGACTCGTTTACGCAAAGCGACTTCCATAATGTGGAAGGGACACTGGGACAGGTGCATTGCCGCGCAATGTGACTATTTCGAAGGAGATTATATTAAAACTTAGGCAAATAAGTTAGTTTTTATTAAACATAACTACCCCGGGAACTTTTTGATACCACCTCGTATTACATGAAACTTCTACTGTGTCCTAGCATGGTTTCGACCGTGACACGTAAAACTCCGTAAACAATATATTGTTGCGTGCACATTCATACTTGTAGATATGCATGCATAATATATATATATATATATATTATGGCGTGGTTGTGTGGTAATCACATGGTTTCTGGTTCAGTCCCCAGCGTGGTACCTTCGGCAAGTGTCTTCTACTACAGCCTCGGGACGACTAAAGCTTTGTGAATGGATTCGGTATCTATATGTGCATTTGTTCCCCCACCATCACCACTTGACAACCGCTGTTCGTGTGTTTGCGCACCGTAACTTAGCGGTTCGGCAAAAGACTGTTGATAGAATAAATGCTAGGCTTTAACAAAAGTAAGTCCTGAGGTCGATTTGTTCGACTAGAATCCTTGAAGGTGGTGCTCCAGCATGGCCGCAGTAAAATTACTGAAGAAAATACAAGAATAAAAGAATATATATATATATATA
>NC_069004.1:24985212-24986151 GCF_001194135.2 Octopus bimaculoides
TATATATATGTATATATATATGTATATACATATATATTATTTAGAGTACTACAGGCAGTATTAAAATGCGGAAATAGCAGTCGAAATGACACAAGCACACAAGATGCAAAATATTTTTATCCTTGGTATGGGGTCTTAGGCATTTTGTTCATTTGCTCACCTTCAACTTTGGGTTTAAGTGAAAAGTTGTGATTTGACTCCTTTTAACTGCTATTTCAGCATGTTTGTACTGCCTCTAAATTACCTTAATTATTAAATGATAATTTCACCATTATGTTGTTTTACGCATCCCTAAGTCACTGATATTATTATAAACAATAATATCCTCATGCACACACACACACACACACACACACACACACACACACACACACACACACACACATTCACATATATACTTATGTATAAATATTATATATAAACAAACATATAAACATTTAAGTGGATGTAAGAAAGATGCGGACCAAGGAGACAGATTGACAGAACAAACAGGTATCGAGACAGATGAATAGAAAAGACAGAAAGACGCAAACTTACAAACAAATAAAAAAAGAAAAACAAATAGAGAAAAAAGAAAGTAAGAAACAGAGGACGAAAGAAAGAAAGAAAGAAAGAAAGAAGGAAAGACAGAAAGAAAGACAGAAATGAGGAACGAACGAACGACACATGAAATGAATGATTGCAATGAAAGAATGAATAACTAAAAGAAAGTATAGAATCGAAATGCAACAACAGAGACATATATGCATGTATGCATGTATACACACGCACACGCACACACACACAGACACACACGCGCACGCGCACACACACACATACACACACACACGCACACATACATAAATATGCCTCTGCAGGTATGTGTACTTACTTTTTTGCCTGAGCAACAGTTGCTAAGTATGTCTTCATCGATGATGGTTTAGAAATCCACTTTATATA
>NC_069004.1:24987468-24990783 GCF_001194135.2 Octopus bimaculoides
TTTCTCTGTCCCACTCTCTCTCTCTTTCGATTTTTCTTTCTTTCCTTCTCTCTGTCTCTCTTCCCAACATACAGTCTCTATCCGTACTGTATTCTTTCCGACTCGTCCCTTTTACAAAAATAAAAACAGTCCATGTTTGTCTGTCTGTTTCACGCTGCATCTCTCTCTCTCTCTCTCTCTCTCTCTCTCTCTCTCTCTCTCTTTCTCTCTCTCTCTCTGTCTGTCTCTCTCTCTGTCTGTCTCTCTCTCTGTCTCTCTCCCTCTGTCTCTCTCTTTCTCTTTCTCTCTTACTCTCTCTCCCTTTCTCTCTCTCTTTCTGTCTACCTGCCCAACTGTCTGTATCTGTCTTGCAGAAATATACATACTATGTGTATAAATATGCATTATATAAGTGTATGCCTGTCTATATATATTTACACACACACACACACACAAACACACACACACATACACACACACACACACACGCACGCATGCACATGCACGCACACACACACAAACACGCATGCAGATGCACACATATAAACGCGCACGTGTTTTTAAATTTGAAAAAAGTAAACTATACATTTGTGCATATATATATATATATATATATATACATCTGTGTATATATACATGTGTGTGTGTTTGTGCGAGTGCGTGTGCACAGGTATGTATATGTATATATTTTGTATACATATACACGACTCGCACACACACACACACACACATATATATGCGTGTGTTTATGTGTATACATACACGACTCAGTCCTGAATTGTGTATATATATGTATATATTTATATATTACTATGATTGACCGTTGACTGAACACTATTCAATTTTTTTTCTCCCTGTTTTTCTCCTTGTCTCCGTATTCTTTCTGTTGAAGAGCGTAGCTCGAAACGTTAAAGACTTTCCGTATCCCCGAGCGTCATACTAATACATCCTTTTGTTGTTTACACCACCTGTCCTCGTCTGTTGTTGTTTTTTCGTACATTCTCCCATATATATTATATTACTATGTTATATCATATCATATCATATTATGTTACATTATATTATGTGTTAATTATCCAAATACATTTCTCTTTAAACATTTATTAATTGTTATCAAAACTCATTTTCATTCTTTCTCTCTCATTCTCTCTCTCTCTCTCTCTCTCTCTCTCTCTCTCTCTCTCTCTCTCTCTCTCTCTCTCTCTCTCTCATTCTCTCTCTCTCTCTCTAATTCTCTCTCTCATTCACTCACTCACTCTTTCTTTTCCTCATTCTTTTTCTACTTACTTTTTTCCTTTCCTTCTTCTTTCTTTTTTGTCTTTCCCTGTCGATAATAATTTCACCAAACTTTCAGGTTGTTTCGAAACGAAGTCCTACGTAAGCCATCCTCCTTGTAATCCAACCACTGCAGTGAAATCATATTGTGTTTTTGATGTGAAATGCTGTTGAATGTGGTTGCTGCCGATGTTGTTCATGCCGCCGCCGCCGCCGCCGCTGCTGCTGCTAATACTACTGCTGCAGATGTAGTTGATTCTGCTGTTACTGCTGGTGACGCTGTTCTTACCGCTCCTGTTGTTGCTGTTGTTGTTGGTTAAACCCAAACGTAACTGAAAGCAATTCACGTATGACTAACCCTTTATCTTTATCAAGGGTCCTCAACCAGCGTCTACAGAATCCTTGCGGAGGGTCCATTTAAGATTTTGTTGTTAAAAAATTATATGCAATAAATCAGTAATACACAAAACATTTTAACAATATATAACTCTTTTACTCTTTTACTTGTTTCAGTAATTTCACTGCGGCCATGCTGGAGCACCGTCTTCAGTCGAATCAAATCGACCCCAGGACTTATTCTTTGCAAGCCTAGTACTTATTCTATCGGTTTCTTTTGCCGAACCGCTAAGTTACGGGGACGTAAACACACCACCATCGGTTGTCAAGCGATGTTGGGGGGGACAAACACAGACATAAAAACATATACACACACATACATATATACGACAGGCTTCTTTCAGTTTCCGTCTACCAAATCCACTCACAAGGTTTGGTCGGCCCGAGGCTATAGTAGACGACACTTGCCCAAGGTGCCACGTAGTGGGACTGAACCCGGAACCATGTGGTTGGTAAGCAAGCTACTTACCACACAGCCACTCCTGCACCTATTATATAAATGCACTTGATTATAAAAATGTAATACGATTTTTAAAACCCTTCAAATGGCTGTGGGAGTCCAGTAGAATAAAACAGGAATCAAAGGGGTCTATGGGAGAAAAATGGCTACAAACTACTATTCTATATAAATCAGTTTTTGAAATGTTTTTTTGAAGACGTAGTGTACGTAGGTAGGGGTAAAGCCCGACTTCAGTTTTGCGTGACCATGGGATTGCACCTAGAAAGTTCCCCTCCGAGGCACAAGTCTGGGCAAGGTTGTATTTTTTTATAGAAGAATAGCAGTCGCGCTTGCATACCAGTCTCCCCTCACCACGCCACCGATGGTATCCGAGGAAAAGGCAAAGGGCCCGATACAGCTTGGCACCAGTGACGTCACAACTCATTTCTACAACTGGGTGAACTGAGGCAAAGTGAGACAAAGTGTCTTGCTCAAGAAAAAAAGAAAACACACAGCGTGGTCCGGGAAACGAACTCATTACCTCTTGATCGTGAGCCCAATACTCTAACCATTGAGCCATTCTACGTTACTTAACGCATGCTTTCTTAGTGTTTTTAAACCTCCAGGTCAGCTTTAATTGAGGAAACTATGCTAAAAAGCATTTTCATTGCGATTGTCCCGCTTCCTTTTTGGACAGTTTTTAGGACACTCCAGCTTCGACCAATCTAAAAACGTTGGGTAATTTCGGGTTAAACATTAACAAGGAGCAACAATTCTGATCAAGGAGCCCTATCATAAATGCCGTTTCATTTGTGACCATCCAGTCCTTCATAAAAAACAAACATTACTGGTTAAGTCTACCAACGTCTAGATTATCCAATGTCTCCTGAGACAGTAGGCTGTGATTTAATAGAGATCAATTTGGTTGAGGTATTTCTTTTTTCTTTATTGCCGACAAGGGGCTAAACATAGAGGGGACAAACAAGGACAGACAAAGGGATTAAGTCGATTACATCGACCCCAGTGAGTAACTGGTACTTAATTTATCGACCCTGAAAGGATGAAAGGCAAAGTCGACCTCGGCGGAATTTGAACTCAGAACATAAAGACAGACGAAATATAGCTAAGCATTTCGCCCGGCATGCTAACGTTTCTGCCAGCTCGCCGCCTTTTCAGCAGATTGACCAAGAACGTAGAGACTTTGTGCTTGGATCCAGGTTACATAA
>NC_069004.1:24990902-24995902 GCF_001194135.2 Octopus bimaculoides
AAAGGATGCAAGTGCACCCAACAAATTTTGTGGGGAGCTGGAAGTAGAGTGCAATAAAAACGCTTTGAACAACCTCCTGAAAAAATGGGTTTGCAAATTTCATTCCCTCACTTATATCTGGTTGAATGGCTGATGATAGTTTTGGTGATGATGGAGATGTGGGGTAGCAGTGGGTAGCAGTTGAGGGTAGCAGTTGAGGGTAGCAGCTAAGGCCGGTGGTATTTCTAGTGAATGGAATTGTTTCATTGCGGCGGTGGTGGTGTTTGTGGTGGGAATTAATGGTGGTTGTTGTAGTAGTGCTGGGGTTTTGGGGGGAGGGGGTTGATATTATCTTTTATCTTTTATCATTTATTCCCACAATCATTAGACTGCAGCCATGCTGGGGCACTGCCTTCAAGAATTTTTATTCCAATGAATCGATCCCAGTACATTTTTTAAAGCCTGGTACTTATTCTGTTGGTTACTTTTGCCGTACCGCTAATGTCATGGGGACGTAAATACACCAACATCGGTCGTCAAGCAGTGGTGAGGGACAAACTCAGAAAGAAAGACACACACATAGATATATGTAAGTATATATGAGCTAGCATGATCTCCCCTCCCAAGCCAAATTATATATAAAAAAACATTTTTATCAAAAGGCATGTATCTTACACCTCCTTAACACCACCACTCCAAACACACACCTAAAACATAGAAAATTATTAATAGAAAAAATTTGGAAAAACATCTGACCATTATATTTCTCACCAAAGGTCAACTATTTAAATGGCTTCACAAAACATTCCTTTAACACCCCACCACCTCCCAACTCCACCCTTAGTCAAGTATCTTGTTTTGACCATTCACTATTTTCTTTCAGCTCTAATTAATGAACACTCTTTCACTCCCACACCGATTAACAAATTCCAAACCCACCCCAAATACTTCTACATCCCATATATAGAATCACGAAGCCCCCAACCCTCAGATCTCTTTGACAATGAATGCGAGAAAATTCTCCAGAAAAGTTAACAAAGAACTTACTAGATCTATGAACTAAAGTGTAAAATTTATAGTATTAAAAAATAATAAATTTAACTGATTAGAACTACCAGTGAAGTCATTCTTTTTTTATTTTTCCAAATATATATACACAACGAGTATCTTTCAGTTTCCGTTTGCAAAATCCACTGACAAGGATTTGGTTGGCCAGAGGCTATAGTTGAAGACACTTGCCCAAGGTGCCATATAGTGGGAATGAACCAAGAACCAATATGGCTGGGAAGCAACCTTTTTACCACATAACCAAGCCTACGCCTACATTTTGTCAAAAATATATGAATTATTGATTTCAAATTTTGGTTAAAGGCCAAAAATTTCAAGGGAGGGGGCCAGTCGATTACATCGACACCGGTATTCAACTGGTACTTACTTTATGGATCCCAAAAGGTTGAAAGGAAAAGTCGGCCTCGGTGGCACTTGAACTCGGAACGTAAAGATGGACGAAATACCGTTAACAATTCTGCCAGATCACTGTCTTAAAAATGTTTGAATTACTTCTTTAAAATTTTGACACAAGGCCAGCAATTTCGGGAGAGGAGGAGAAGGAATATCAATTACGACCACCCCACTACTCAAATGGTAATTATTTTATCAACCACAAAAGGATATGGGTAAGTCGGCCTCCGCAGTATTTGAACCCAGAACGTGAAGACGGACAAAATGCTATCAAGCATTTTTTCCGGCAGCCTAACGATTCCGCCAGCCCTCAACGTTAAAAACGTTGCTAGAAATATTGATAAAACTTTATTCAAGTTGAAAATACTTTTCTTCTTTCTGTTTTTTGTTGTTTTTGTTGTTGTTGCGTTGTTGTTGTCGATGATATTGCAAATATTGCTCTCGATGTTGCAATTGTTATTCTGGTTGTTGTTGTTGTTGTTGTTGTTGTTGTTGTTGTTGTTGTTGTTGTTGTTGTTACTATTGTTGTTGAAATTTTACTTGTCGCTGTTGTTGTGATTCATTGCATTGCTATTACAAGTAATGTTGTTGTTATTGTGGTAACTATTTTTGCTGTTGATTTCTCTCCAGATACTTCGCTTTAACAAACACCATAAAATACTTAAGACAGACATGAGGTCTCACGCACATCGGGGTAGACAGGCGAAACGGGTGGGGGCAGTGCACGGGATAGTGGTGAAGGAATGCAGTTAATAACATCCACCCTAGTATTTGAAAGGTACTGATCTACATACCCCCTTCAACTTCACTCACGTCAATGTTCCTATTGTTACTATTGTAGTAGTAGTAGTAGTAGTAGTAGTAATAGTAGTAGTAGTAGTAGTAGCAGTAGTGGTGGTGGTGGTGGTGGTAATGCAGGTAATAGTAGTAGTTGGTGGCTGTAGTTGTAGTTGTAGTTGCAGTAGTGGCAGTAGAAGTGCTAGTAGTAGTAGCAATAGTTGCAGCATATTGACCCTGGCTGTAATTGCTGTTGTTGTTGCTGTTGTAGTTTGATTTCTTGCCATTGTTGTTGTTCCTGTGAACGAGCCTGCCCTGAGCATATGTCTGTTATTGGAGATAAGGCTCTGGGAAAGGGCATCTGCCCAAGATGCCAGGGCTCCCGTGATGTGGTTTTATGGGGTTTTTCCACGAGCAGCCCTTGAACGCCTTCTCCCTATTGAGGATTACAGTTTGTTAAATTCTTTTGTTTTTATTACTTTAAAACTCTTTACACATAAAAGCCTCACGACAACAAATGGAATTCCTGAAGTACTGCATGCGTAGCGGGCTTGCTGCCTGCAGCCTACGGTACCATGCTATTCGTTCTTTTCAGCTGTCTAATACTTTCCTGATTATTCATTCCGTGCCAAGGAGGTAAACCTTTTGTAACAGTGCTATTAGCCACTCTATTCCAATTTCCTTTATAATCCTCTTGATACCTTCTGATACTGTCCCCAAGAACCCAACAATAATTGGCACTAACTTCACCTTCTCCATTTTCCATAACCGTGCTATTTCGTACTTAAGACGGTTGTAGCTATGTATTTTGTCGCCTTCCTTCTTGACTATTCGCGGGTCAAGGGGGCAAGCAACATCAACTATATAGCACATATGGTACATCTTGTCGACCACCACTAGGTCCGGTCTGTTATCCTCTGCCACCTGATCTGTTTGGATTGGGAAATCCCAAAGGATTTTGCTAGTCTGCGACTCCGTCACTTCTGCAGTTTCTGCTCATACCACGTCTTGCCTCTCTCTCTAGCCCCCACTTTTCGCACAGTTTCCAATGTATAACTTCCGCTATCTTATGACTTGTAGTGATTTTGGAAAATGTAGGGCATTCGTTCGCCATTTGGGCAATGGTTCCACTCACTCTATTACAGATACGGCACAGCGGAGACACTCATTCCAAGGGTTGACCCTACAGTTCGTGACCGAAGCTCGGTCTTGCACTGCCAAAGTAGAACTCTCGGTGTCTTTTTTTTAGTGTTCCTTTCTACAGCTAATTCCACCTATTTTTTTCCAGCAACTTCTGTTGTGGTTATATGGAATTAATTGTGTAATCACTTGTTGCGTAATTCTTCTTCATATCCGTTTTGTACTTCGTCCTGTTTTCCCATTTTACTCTGCTCTCAATACTCCCTCGTTCCTTAATGACACTAGCAAGGTTTCCTTACTTTGGGCTAGGCATCCCATTAAGCTCCCGAGTGTGATACGCATGCAGTCTTCCACGCTTATAAGTCCTCTTCCTCCATTTGCTCTCTTAATGCATAGGCGATCAGTGTCTGCACATGGGTGATGGGTTCCATGCATCGTTATGAGCTTTCTTGGCTGCCTGTCCATCCCTTTTAGCTCCTCTTCTGTCCACTTCAGGATTCTAACGACGTAATGAACTACTGCAACTGCGCGAGAGTTTATTGCTTTGAAGCCAAAGATACACTCTTCTTGTCTTTTCTTTCATGTCGTGGTGTTTAATTCCATCTGCCTTAAGTATTCTCGGGGATTTATAGCTGGATTGAGGTTGAATTGCCTTCATCATTTCACCACTTCGTAGCCATATACCTTCTGTCCTGACAAACTTTCCTCGTCTCGTCACCATCGTAGCACACTTTGAGAACCCCGATCTCCATTTTAATATCAGTGGAGAAAATCCGCACAGACTGGACTAGGCTGCCCAGTTCTACCTCACATTTTGTCAATAGCTTCAAGTCATCCATGAATAGCAAATGGTTCAGTTTTCCATTACCTCTTCCCAGGTCATACTCCAACTTTGTTTTCTGTAGTATTTCACTTAAGGGGATTATTCCCAGCACAAGGGTCAGTGCAAGGGTCAAATGCTGCTGAGGTTGGTCTTGCCTTTCATTCTTTTGGGTCCGGTAAAATAAGTAGCAGTCAACTGCAGGGGGTCAATGTACTCGACCTTTCCTCTCTCCTCAAAACTTGCTGGCCTTGCGCCAAAATCTGAAGCTATTATCAAGATTGCGAGCTGACAGAATCGTTAGCATAGTGGGAGGGAGGGCCGAATTCTTATAAGCATTCAACCTTTCAGGGTCGATACAATAATTTCCAGCTAAGCATTTGGGTTGATATAAACACTCGTCCCCTCGCACTAAAATTTCTGGGTTTGTGTCAAAATTTGGAAATATATTAAGTTTATAGACTATTGTTGTTGCTGTTGTTATTGTTGTAGTTGATGTTGTTGTTGTTGTTCCTATTTGTAGATGAGTGTTCGTTGTTGAGGCTAACGTTTTTTCTTATTTTTAATTGTTGTTGCTGCAGCGGCAGATTGGTTTTTATGGCTCTGTGGTTAAGAAGCTTGATTTACATTCACGTGGATTCGGGTTCAACCCCACTTCACGGCACATTGGGCAAATATCTTCTATTATGACCCAGGGCTGACCATTGCCTTGCGAGTTGATTTCATTGACAGAAAATGTAGAAGACCATCGTGTATATATATATATATATATATATATATATATATACATATATATATATATATATATATATACATATATATA
>NC_069004.1:24996195-24998128 GCF_001194135.2 Octopus bimaculoides
ATAATTAATAAGCTTATAAAATTAGTCCTGGGGTCGATTTCTTCGACTAAATTCCTTCAAGGTTGTGCTCCAGCATGGCTCCAGTCAAATGATTGAAACAAATAAAAGAATTAAAAGAATATGTACACACACACACACACACACACACACACACACGCACAAACACGCACGCGCACGCACACACGGGCACATGTACCCATGTGAGTGTCTGAGTTTCTCGCCCCCACCACTGACAACTGGTGTTGGTTTGTTTATGTAACTTGGCAAATGCAACTGATAGAATACGCATCGAACTCCATAAGATATAAGGACTGGGGTGCATTTATTCCAGAAAGACCTTGCAAGGCGATGCTCCAGTATGGCCTCAGCCCAATGACTGAAGCATGTAAAAGATAAGGGATAAAGAAAAAAAAACAAAACAAAGCAAACTGTTGTTGCTGTTGTTGTTGTTGTTACTATTTTTTGCAATTGTTGTTATTGACGTAAATTGATTTTGTTGTTATTCTTGTAGATTGATTGGTCGTGTGTTGTTGTTACTGCAGCTGTTGTTATTGTTGCTGCTGCTGCTGCTGCTGCAGCTGATGATGATGATGATGTTAAGGATGGCAATAGTGATGGTGGTAGTGATGGTGGTGCAGGTGGAGGTGATGATGATAATGAAAATGATAACGATTATTATTATTATCATTATTATTATTATTATTATTATTATTGGTAGTAGTAGTAGTAGTAGTAGTAGTAGTAGTAGTAGTATCATAGCATTATTGTCTCCCTTCATCCTTCACCCTGGTGGCAAATAAAAGAAATCATTATTATTATTATTATCATAATTATTATTATCATTTACTACTACTACTACTACTACTACTACTACTACTACTGCTACTACTACTATTACTACTACTACTACTACTATTACTACTACTGCTACGTTAACATCCGTCGATAAGTGAGTTTCCTTGTCGACGCTGTTTCGGTTAGCTTTTGTCCGTTGTTAGAGCTTTGTAGTAATAAAAAAATGTTTATTTTTACCAACAAACCTTTTCACATTGTTACGAAGGACGAAGGACGGGGTGGTGTGGGGATGGTTGAAGTTTCGGAAGATGTGATTCAAACACGAGATTCCATGGCGTATATGCCTCTCCCAAGATTACCGTTGCTGCTTGTAATGAATGATTTTTGTACATAAATCTGAAGATCTTAAACACAGATGTCTTTGTTGTTGTTGTTGTTGTTGTTGTTCTCATTTAGCCCTGAACTCAGTCGTGACCTTCTAGACCCTATAATTCGAAAGGGCTCCAAGCGCTCCAATCCCTTCTTATGTATAATATTTCTATATCTACGCCTACATTATCCAATAACAGTCTTTACTATATTCTTCCATTAAAGAATGTCGTCTTAAAGGATATTTGGCTACTATTTCTAGCCTGTCGATTGACCATATGTAGGCTCAGACTTGTAAGTTTACAAAGGCATAAATCAATGATAACGATCGGGTTTAATCCGTGTTTCGAAGTTTTAATGCTTTTAATATTCTTTTTACTGGAATAGTGAATAAGTGAAGGCGCATGACTCAGTGGTTAGAGCGTCGAGATTACAATCATGAGGTAATGAGTTTGATTCCGGGACCGGGATGTGTGTTGTGTTCTTGAGCAAGTATCAGAACAATCATAAAAAATATGTGTGTAAATGTGTGTGTGTGTGCATGTGTGTATGTGTGTGTAAATGTGCATGTGCTTGTATGTGTGTGTGTGTGTGTGTGTGTGTGTGTGTGTGTGTGTGTGTGTGTGTAAAAACAAAGGAAGAAGAATTACTCAATAGTAAAAGTATTAATACAAGTTTCTAGAATATGCAGACATGCACACATCGGAAACGTGCCAAAGTTTCTCCCTCAGCTAAAGCACCATAAAGTCAGTTCTCCGAGTTCTGTATA
>NC_069004.1:24998211-25008211 GCF_001194135.2 Octopus bimaculoides
TATATATATATATATATATATATACGGGAGTAAGCACTAACAAAACTGTCCGATGAACGGGAACGTGAAACTCAGAGTAACAGTTTTTTTGTTATATTTCTGCTGTTTTTAAATAAAGTATATATATATATATATATATATGCTCCATTCTGGACGGGACGCCGGTCCGACGCAGGATTGTTCATTTTTACCAGCTGAGTGAAGTGGAGCAACAAGAAATATGGTGTTGTACTAAAGGAAAATAGAAAATGCAACGCATCACCAGGTCTTGGAAACGACATCGAATCTTACGATCAACAACATAACGACTAAGCGAAGTCTTTCCACACATACATGCATACATACATACATACATACATACATACATACATACATACATACATACATACATACATACATACATACATACATACATACAAGTCGTCACACTTATATTGACAACTTGATCGCAGACACTTGCCTGGAATGTATCCAGGACCTCGCGGCAGTGATGATGCAACGAGAAGTATTGCGGTTGGACTTTGTTGCTGCGAGCCAGGTTGCAACCCGCTCATAATAATAGTAATAATAATAATAATAATAATAATAATAATAATAATAATAATAATAATAATAATAATGATGATGATGATGATGATGATCATGATCATGATGAATATGATGATGATGATGATAATAATAATGATGATGATGATGATGATGATGATGATGATGATGATGGTGGTGTTGATGATGATGATGATGATGATGATGATGATGATGATGATGATGATGACAAAAGTAGTATGGATACGAGGTAAAGGGTGCTTGGTACCACCATATACCGGAAAATGTAACGGACGCAAAGAGGAAGGTGTTAGAGCGCCCAAGGCCAGGCATGGTAACCTTTAAGAGGGAGAAACAAGAGTGCCTAATAATCGATGTAGCTGTTCCGGGAGATCAACATGTCATCATGAAAGAAAGAGAAATGATTGATAAAAAGGAAAACCTGAGAATGAGATCGCCAAGATTTGGCAGCTACGAGAGACTTACGTTGTCCCTATTGTTATCGGTGCATTGGGTTCAATACCACCCAACCTGAAGAAACATCTGGAAGCTTTAGAAATTCCATACAGTCTAAGTGCATTGCAAGAATCAGCATTACTTGGAACTGCATGCATATTGCGTAAAGTACTGTCTGTTCGAGGTCCGTGTTGTGACTTGACAGATAATACAAAACCACCGGTACACACAGTATCTTCAATCAACACCATCGCGATATTAGATATTGTACGACAACTTCAATAATAATAATAATAATAATAATAATAATAATAATAATAATAATAATAATAATAATAATAATAATAATAAAAATAGTAAGAGTGTAAACCTCCGCCAAGACAACACCAAAGTCATCTGAACGATTAGCCGGAGATGATTTTTAAAATGAGAATATCTGGAATAAACTCGACTGCTCTCGCAAACGAGAATACTAAAATTGAACCCGACCGCTCTCACAAATTAAGTAAAAAACAAACAAAAATAATCGCGAATCCTTGTCCGGTGCCTGATCGATCCCAATGGTAATCATGGAATGTGAAGGTGGGTGTGCTGGCTGTGTTTGTAATGCTCTGTGTGTGTCGTCTGCACTGGGAACTGGGACAGTTTTCACTATGAAGACCCTTTTTAGTCTACCCACTGATATAGTGTGTTTACGATCATTAAGGTCTATAGTGAAAGAGTTTTCCACGCGTAAAAGAAAACAGATAGGACCTGCATACGGTGCTGTTAACGGAGGTTTAGCAACCTCGTTGCGCACAAAAACGTGAGTTCAAGAAGTAAGGCTTCCTTCAAGACAGAGCTAGAAATGTAATTGTCAAGTAGGTAAAAGGTTTTAAAGAAGAGCGATAAATATGTTAGTGTTATTTAATTTCTGCTCCTGATGCAGATTAAGCCAAGGAGTTTTGAAGCGGATTATCGAGAAACAATGTGGTGCATAAAAGGGATGAAATGTGGATAGGAACTATCAAGACAGAATTACAAGGAGGACAGAAACAAAGGAGTATTGTCATAAGCACGGGTGACAAGAAAGAACAAGAGGGACTCATGGTTTTTGGCTGAAGAGATGCCACGCGGTGCATGAATGACTGGCGGCCCAATTGAATGAGTGTGTCCAGAAAGGTACAGTCCCCACGTGGATGGTGACAGTGAGGATAACGAAAGATAGAAGAAAGGGGAATATTGTGGGAAACTATTGTGCCATAGCATGCCTAAACATAATCTGGAAGATACTCACTGGAGTATGTGTGGCAAAGACATACACTTTCCTGGGACAGGAAGAAATACTACCAAGGTAACAAAAGGTATGTACCAAGGATCACCTGGTCATCGATAAAACAGTTTTAAGGCAGCGTAAAAAGCATCATGCAAACATGTCTGTGGCTAGTATGGACTTTAAGAAGGCTTATGATATGAAGCCTCTTTCTTCGATCGTTGAATGCCTACAGATGTTTGGTGTTGCTGAAATGACAAATTTTCCGATGCATAACATGAAAGAGTGGGAAACCAAATTGTACTCAAGTAATGTATTTCTTGGAGAAGTTAATATTAAAAGGGGCATTTTCCAAGGTGACACGTTTTCTCTGTTACTGTTTGTAATTGCACTAATACCCATAACAATAACACTTAAGAAAGTTAATAGGCGTAGGAGTGTCTGTGTGGTAAGTAGCTTGCTTATCAACCACATGGTCCCGGGTTCAGTCCCACTGCGTGGCATCTTGGGCAAGTGTCTTCTACTATAGCCTCGGGCCGACCAAAGCCTTGTGAGTGGATTTGGTAGAAAGAAACTGAAAGAAGCCCGTCGTATATATGTATAAATATATATATGTATGTGTGTATGTGTTTGTGTGTCTGTGTTTGTCCCCCGAACATCGCTTGACAATCGATGCTGGTGTGTTTATGTCCCCGTAACTTAGCGGTTCGGCAAAAGAGACCGATAGAATAAGTACTAGGCTTCTAAAGAATAAGTCCTGGGGTCGATTTGCTCGACTAAAGGCGGTACTCCAGCATGGCCACAGTCAAAAGACTGAAACAAGTAAAAGAGTAAAAGAGTAAAAGAGTAAAAGAGTATGGGTTACCGATGTGGAAAGAAAGGCCCATCATTGAACCATCTGTTTATGGATGACATGAAATTGTTTGGGAAATCTGAAAAACAGATAGATTCCTTAACCAAAACAGTCCAGATGTGTGGTAGGGACATCGGTATGGAATTTGGTATTACGAAATGCTCAGTACTTAATATGGAAAGAGGGAAGAAAGCATCCTGTAGAGGATTGCGGTTACCATCAGAAGAGACAGTGGGTGAACCCGACGATAGCGGGTATAGATATTTAGGGATTATGGAGCTGGATGACATTCTACACAGAGAAATGAAAGTCAAGGTTAGTGAGGCGTATCAAAAAAGGGTGAAGATGGTGTTGAAATCCAACTTCAATGCCAAAAATTTGATTACCGCAGTGAATATCTGAGCAGTTGCGGTGGCCAGATATAGTGCGTCCATCCACAAATGGACTAAGGAGGAAATATCAACACTGGATAGAAGGACGAGAAAGTTGATGACGCTGCATCGGGCGCTACACTCTAAAGCAAACGTAAACAGACTGCATATGAAAAGAAAGAATGGTGGCAGAGGACTAATTAGTATAGACCATTGTATAAGAAGTGAAAGGAGAACGCTTGCCGAGTTTATAGTGATGAAGGCTTGCTGCAATATGCCGCGAAAGATATGGGTGTAAATGCAAATGAAATGATAAGCAAGGAATAGGTTTACCAAAGAGCTGAGAAGAAGAGAAAAGAAAACCTTCTTGAAATGAGAATGCGTGGACAGTTTGAAAGGAATACATAAAACGTTAAGGATAATACAACATCCTGGGCATGGCTTGAGCAAGGTGATTTGAAGCGTACCACCGAAAGCCTGATCATTTCTGAACAATACCAGGCTCTTGCTACCAATTCCGTGAAGTATAACATCTATAAAACTTCTGACACCCAGAAATACAGACTCTGTGGAAAGAGTGTGGAAAATGTGACCCACTTGGTAAGTGGATGCGAGAGCCTTGCACAAAAACAATACAAACGCCGCCACGATAAAATGCGTGTGTATCTTCTTTGTCTCTTACGCCGTAAATACCAATATGAAGTAACAGAGAACTGGTATGAGAATGTACCCAGTAAAGTTATGCAGCAGGATGGAAAAGTAACAATACTGAATGTCGTGTGTAAAGAGGTTGAAAAAAATCAACAAGTACTCCGAATTGAAAATGGAAATAGCAAGACTGTATTGAAAGCCAGGTGGTAATGGAAAAGTGATACCAGTAGTAATGGGAGCGTTGGGCTCAATCCCATTGAAACTTCGTATGGCAACTAGAAATCCCACCGAAGATTGATGTCTTGCAAAATCCCACACAAGATTGATGGCTTACAAAATGCAGCCTTATTGGGCACAACGCACATCTTAAGGTAAGTATTATCTGTTTGAGGTTCTTGCTGTGACTTGGCAGATGACTAAAGACTCCGGTGCATCATCTTAACTAGGGTTCGCGTCCGAGCCTTCCATGCTAACCACGGCGCCCTGCTACTCGACCAGGCAGCAGATAGTTTCTTCGCCAGCGATTGAACTACCAAACTTTTAGGCCCAATTACGCTTGCACATTACCTCACGGACCCTTCCGGGGAAAGACATGCAGTGCCAATATGGTTGACAGGCTCAGAAATGTAGGTGTGCCATGATTTCAAACACAAATAAAAGATCCCTAAAATGTTCAATACCATTCCCTGTATATCTGGTTTTATATCAGAGTAACCTTCTCCTGGAGATACGCTTTTAACAAAAGATAAGGAGTGCCTCACTCCCAGTGGTCTTCCATCACACCGGACACCAACCTGGAATTTTTGAGGGCCTGCACTATTGCTAGGTATTTGTTGAACCTACACTAGGTCCATCCGTCCTTTTGACAGGTCTTGTGTATACTCCCGTTGGGTTTCTGACAATCCTTCTCATCTGGCAAGCCTAGTGTGAGTGCCAGTTTAGTCGCCGGTGACCCGACCATGCAGCAGTTTGTACTGAGCGCCCGTTACCAATTGCACTGATAGAAACCTCACTAGTGACCTGTCATCCATCCATACATACGTCCATGCATTCATACATACAAGATGCCTGTACCAATTAAAAGCGGGAGAACCTTTCGAGATTTAAAAGATGTTGAACAAAAGAAGATTGCTTTCTTTGAAAGCCTTGCTACGAAGTAGGTGGCCGGTCAAAACTAGCGCTAAATTAAAAAGAGTAAAAGCACACACACACACACACACACACACACACACACACACACACACACACACACACACACACACACACACACAAATACAAACATACACATCCAGTTGCTCACACACACGTACACATATATGTGAGTGTGTGTATATATTTATGTATATATAAATATATACATATATGTGTGTATATGCCTGGTATATATATATTTACATATATATAAGTCATCTAAGTTTTATATATATATATTTATACACACACAAACATATATATATACATACACTCGCACACACATACACACACACACACATGTATACATACATACACATACAAATACAGACACACGCGTACATACACGTATACATATATATATGTGTGTCTATATATATATATATATATATATATATATATATATGTATCTGTGTATATATATGTCTATATGTACGTATATATAGATGTGTGTGTGCGCGTGCGTGCGTGTGTATGTATGTGTATTTACACACACACACACGAATCACACATGAGTGTCCATGCATTCCACAATAAAAACCTTGAGTGGGAAAATTCTGTTACTCTGCCTTTCAAGAGAGGAAAACTAATTATGGTCCTTCCTTCGCCTCTCCTTCCCTTTCATTTCCATTCATTCATTCATTCATTCATTCATTCATTCATTCGCTAATTCGCTCGTTCGTTCATTTGCTTATTCGCTCATTCACGCATTCTCTCATTCGTTCATTCTTTTAGTCATTCATCCATTCATGGATTGACTACTTCTGACGTTCAGGCAAAGCTATATTCCAAGTACATGCAGAAACCCACATACATACAGACGCTTAAACACAACCAACACACACACACGCACACAAACGCACACACAGGTACACACACACAGGTACACACACACAGGTACAAACACACAGAGGTACACACACACACACACACAGTCACTCACATATTAACATACAGACATACACAAATGCACGCACAACACAGACACTGAGAATCGAGGAGACCTCGCTGTTACACAGTCATACTTACGCATAAACACACGTAAACAAACGGATACACACTCACACATTCACATAGACACACATGCACACAGAGACGCATGCACACATTCACAGAGACACACACTAACAGACGCACATTCAGACTTTAGTGCAAATATTCCAATTGCATACACGCAAATGCAAACATTGATACATACATCTGCGCATGTGTGAAGATAGACACATGCAGAGATTCTTTCAAGCCTTTCCTCATACACAAACGAAAACCAGACACACATATATATACATATGTTGATAGACGCTTACAGACACATACACACATAACAAGACATGCGCACATACATACTTATAGACATACAATCAAACACTCATACTCGGTGAAACACAAAAACGCACGCAGTTACTTGAACACGTATAGGTACACATACACACACATATATACGTTATGCAATCTCAAGTACAGTAAGCCATGCCCATGCATATGCACCACACGTGCACATTCGGCCCCATGCAGCCACTCACACATTCATTCACACACACACACACACATACACACAAACACACATACACACAGCCACGCATACATATCCATCGACACAGTCATACGCACATATTCTTTCAGTCATAACCAAAGTCAGTCACACACACACAGACACACACACATACATTCACATAGATAACGTGCACATGCACATAGATACACTGACACAGTCATACATATACATATACACACATATATACATACATCCACATACACACGCATACACACATACACAGACATGCACAGAAACACACATGTATACACATATAAAGGTACACCTGCAGAATGACAGGTACACACACATACCTCTATACACATACGCATATTTATATATACATTCAGAAATGCTTATATACATACGCATAGATACAATCAAAGATACATACACATATACATATACAGTCAAATACAGTGACAGATATATATATATATATATATATACACACATCCATTTACAGAGGCAGACAGTTTCTTATACGCACACGCAAACACACATACACATAAAAACATATATGCATAATGGCACTATATACACACACACAGCTGCCCTATGTCTATATACACACACACCACACAAATGCACACATGGATACCCAGACGCATACGTACACAAGCAAATGCACACGAATATACACATAGAAACACATGCACACACTGATCCACACGCACACACACACACACACACACACACACACACACACACATATATGTACAGACAGTTTCACATATCTACACGCTCATTTATGTACACATACACATTTATGGACTCAAAACTCCTGATACGCAAACCCATACACGAAAGAATTCAGATACACATACAAATATAAACACATGCACACCACACACACACACACATACACACACAGACGCATATGCACAAGACCTGAACCTCCACGGAGTAAAGAGCCAATAACCACATAAACCATAACATTTACTCCATCACACACACACACACACAAATTACAGCAAAATATAAACAACAATACTATTTTATATATATATATATATTTTTAGATTTTCTATTTGTGTTCTCTATCAACGCTGAGGTCATGATGGAGCGCCCTCTTGGAGCAGAAAATAAATATATGAATAAAATAAATAAAACAGAAAATAATAAAGAATATATATAATGGCCAATTTTTAAATACTAGCATATGAAATGAAGTGGCATGATTACATAATAGATGTGTCCAATAATATTAACCTGTTAATAACTAGTTATGTAATAAGATAGGAAAGACAGACGATTGCAACTCGAAAAACATGAGACAACAACATCCATGGCTAATTTGAAAATGACGTACGCAGCCATACAATCAAAGTGCTTTTGTTTTGTCTTTAGTCATTGGATGGCGGCCGTTCTGGAACATCGCTCTGCAAAGGTCGTTCTAGTCGAACAAAGAGTAACCCCGGTGCTAATTTTTTTGTTTTTTTTAAAGTGTGGTGGTACTTTGGTACTTACTGTACCAGCTTCTTTTGCCGAACTGCTGAGTTACAGGGATGTAAACAAACCAACAGCGGTTCCCGAGCAGGGGAGAAACACAAAGTCGCGCGCGCGCGCAAATATATATTTTCCATTTGTTTCGAGAATTAAACTGTGGCCATGCTGGGGCATCATCTAGAAGTGTTTCAGTGTAATAAATTGAACCCAGTACTTGGTTTCTTAAAGTATGGTACTTATTCTATCGGTTTCTTTTTGCCGAAGCGCTACGTTACATTGATGCTAACAAAACTGGTTGTCAAGCGGTGTGGTGTGTGGGACAGACACAGACATATACAGACACATATATATGACACGCTTCCACACAGTTTCCACCCATCAAATTCACTCACAAAACATTGGTCATCCCGAAGCTATAGTAGAAGAGATATGTCCAAGGTTCCGCACACCAAATTCGAATCCAAGTAGTTGTAAAGTTTCATAGCCACACTGAAATACCTGAGCCTATAATGAAATATGGAATACAGAATACCTGGCTGTAAAACCACGTGATCATGTGATCGAGTAGAAAATCGGACTTTGCCACACATCGCTAGTCATAATGCTCAATGCTCTTTGCTTCGTTTTAGCTTTCGAATAATGCTACCGCTGGCTAGGCGAGCAGGTCAACATTACCACCGATCGAGAGATTAGCCCTTCACAGAATTAGCCATTTACAGCAGAGTGAACTGGAGCAACGTGAAATGAAGGGTTCTGCTCAAGAACACAACGTACCGCCCTATCTGAGTATCGAACCCATGACCTCTAGATCGTGAGTGGCACCACTAGACCATGCGCCTATGTAACAAAATAAAAGAAAAATGCAATATCTAACTACATAATAAAGTATAAAATCATACACTACCCGACGATATAATAAGCAATACCAAACACTAGGACACGCCTATGCCTCACCAGTCCAGAAACTCCCACCTGTTTGTTTTTTCAGACAGGTCCACCTCCCGTCTCTGGCATGCCAGGTCTGTCCCGGCTTCACCATTTTTGCTAGCTGAGTGAACTGGAGCAACGTGAAAGGAGGTGTTTTGCTCAAGAACACAACGCGTCGCCCGGTCCAGGAATCGAAACCATACTCTTACGATCATGAGTCCAACACACCACTAAGCCATGCGCCTGCAGCGACGGTATATAAAATCTGAATTACTACAATACTCGACTAAATAATGGTTTCAAATTTGGGTACGAGACTATCAATTTCGGGGAAGGGGTTAAGTCGATCACCTCGCTCCAGTATGCAACAGATAGATCTTTTTTTCCATTCCGAAAGCCATGAAAGACAAAGTCGAGCTCAGTGGAATTTGAGTTCTGAACGTGAGGACAGACGAAATGTTGCAAAGCATTTTGGCCGGCGTGCTAAACGATTCTCCTGGTTCGACGCCTGACGATGATGATTTCAAAATTTATCAGAAGTCTAGCAATTTCTAGGAAGAGGTTCAATCGGTTACATCAAATCTGTTGCTCAAATGGTAGTTGTTTTATTGACCCCGGAAAGATGAAAGGCAAAGTCGACCGCGGAATTTAAACTCAAGACGTACAGACAGACAAAATACCGTAGTTCTAACTATTCTGCCATCTTGCCGACTTTCGTCGCTTTAAGATAAGGAAATATTAAACCGGGAAGGGAAACGTAACGCAAAATC
>NC_069004.1:25010286-25015892 GCF_001194135.2 Octopus bimaculoides
ACACACACACACACACACGTATATATATATATATATATATATATATATATATATACATACATACATATACGACAGCCTTATTTCAGTTTCAGTCTACCAAATCCACTCACAAGGCTTTGGCCAGCCTGAGACTATAGTAGAAGACACCTGCCCAAGGTTCCACGCAGTGGGACTGAGCCTGGAACCATGTAGTTGGGAAGTAAACTTCTCACCACATAGCCACGCCTGTTCAGATGCTAAATATTGGTGGTGGGACAATGATCCTCTATGAAGAAATTGCAGTACCCAGTATATACCTTATAAATGATGTTTTGGCAGGATATTGGGCCCGTGTGATTTGGTTATGGTTTGGAATAAGTGATTACGTGTTGTGAGTGGAAGGACTTAGCACAAGGGATGCTGGAGCCCCTAACAGACTGACTATCGGTGCCCTTACATGTAAAATATTTAAAACTTTTCACAAGGATTAATACATGTAAATACAGCAATACCGTGTTTATTGGAATATGTTCAATATGGAACTAAAGTGTTTGTTTCATTTATTATTTTCATTTTACCCCTTTATTTCAAAAATCTCAAATGCAAGATCTGGTGGCCCCACAGATGTAGTCCAAGGGTGTCTGCGTAAGTTGCCAGACGTTTCAGCGGGACCGAGGCAGTTGACAGCCATTTTACCCAGTTTGTACTTTTTCTATACAGTGTAATCAAATCTTGGAAATAAGAGGTGAAATTCTGAAACCAATATTCTGCTGCAATATCTAGGCTTACGAATTTTCCATTTGCTATTTCGTTGAGATACTTTCCAATACTGTGCCATTAATTCTATATTATTTATGTTCAACATATTTATATTAGCCCTGATTTAGCTCTTCTATCGTTACAGCTTCCTCAATGTCTTCTTCATATGGACGTCAAGTCGCTTAGACACAGTTTTTCTGATATATTTCTTTTACAAAGATTGCGTTGTTTACGATAAAACTAAAACGCACAAATTTAGGATTTCTGACAAACAAACTGTTCAGTATTTGGCGTTATAAGGGTAGATTTATTATATTATTATCCCGTTATATTATGTCGATTGTGATCTCGGGGACAGAAATCTGAACAATATACAGAGTAATGAAAAAGAAAATAGCTGACGTTGATACGTGGATCTTTTGCAGATTGAGAAGAATAAGCTTGAAAGATACTGTAATGTTGGCACTCCGTCGCTTACGACGTCAAGGGTTCCAGTTGATCCGATCAACAGAACAACCTGCTCATGAAATTAACGTGCAAGTGGCTGAGCACTCCACAGACACATGTACCCTTAACGTAGTTCTCGGAGATATTCAGCGTGACACAGTGTGACAAGGCTGACCCTTTGTATTACAGGCACAACAGAAACAGGAAGTAAGAGTGAGAGAAAGTTGTGGTGAAAGAGTACAGCAGGGTTCGCCACCATCCCCTGCCGGTGCCTCGTGGAGCTTTAAGTGTTTTCGCTCAATAAACACTCACAACGCCCGGTCTGGGAATCGAAACCGCGATCCTATGACCGCGAGTCCGCTGCCCTAACCACTGGGCCATTGCGCCTCACACTGTAATGAACGCTGGAGCATTAGGAAAGCTGACAGTCCAATGACACAATGTCGAAAATCAAGTCCGCGAAGTTATCATATTTTGGTGATACAATGCGCCACAAATCATTGCCTAAGACCATCCCGACAGGAAGTGTTGTGTATAAGAGAGCAGAGATGTTTGTGGATTGATGACATCAAAGAATGGTCTAAAAACAAGAGCTTGGCTGATTGTATGCATTCAGTCCAACACAGAAGGAACTAGGGAGTCTTGGCAAGCCGACATCTGGATGCAGGGAGGGAAGGAGGACACCGGACGGATGTGGGGTAGATTTATATGTTTATTCCTCTGTTCTGACTGTGATTTTTATGCTTTCAAATCATGTGGGCCCCAAACTACTTTTCCAATATCTACTTCATATTATTTCAGTGTTTTGTGAAAGTATTGTTTGTATCACGTTTCATATCCACTAGAGTCCGTGAGATATTGTCTTATAGAAATAAATTTCTATATTTTAAGTTACCGGCCTGACTTTAGCACAGGATGTTTGCTTCTTTCTTGATTGTGTGGATTCAGACTGTTACGACGAGATAGTAATGTGTATGTTGCCGGATACACCACATGTTTTAGAGTTCCACGTTCTATTTATATGCTTCTTAAATAGATATCTTCTGATTTTATTCCTGACTCATTTACTACATCCGGTTCTAAATGGAAAAAATCTTATATTTCTTTTCTGTGGAATAAGCTTGCAGAATTGTTAGCATGCTGGAAAAAATGCTTAGCAGCATTTTTTCCGGCATTACGTTCTGCGATCGGATGTTGCTGAAATCAACTTTACCTCAGGGGAGCTCCCCTTCCCCTCGAAATTCTTGGTCCTAAGCCAAAATTAGAAAGGATGTATCTTTTCAATAGCCTGTCCTTCAGGTCAATATTTTGTAATTGTTGCAGCAAATAAGCCATTATTAGATGTAATCACTTAGTTAAAGTATGATTTATTAAATGTCACTTGACAAACTATTCTCAAATTATTGAAATTTCTTCTCTTAGATAGAGACAGAAAACAAGGACCTATTGAAATTGTTTGCACCATTTGGGGAAATCTGGAGATAATATTTACAGATTTATAAAATCTGAAAAGTAATTTATATGTTTGGAGTGTGATTTCGATTGTATTTACTAGCAAGGGAGACAAATATTGACATGTTTCGATATTATTTTACATCGTCAGTTTGGTATGGTTTATTTTTGTTTTTCACTTGCAACCACATTTATGTGTGTGCTTACATGTATGTCTACATATCTGGGTCTATGGATATGTGAATGTTAACAATCAGTTTCATTTCTGTATTTCTTGTCAGTAGAGAAAGAGGCGGACTCTAACATAGATTCAAGGTTCCGTTTGTATGTATTTATGTATGTATTTATTCACGTAGTTATTTATGTACGTAAAGATGTATGTATACATATAATTATGTAGGCAAGTATGCATGTATACATGTATGTATGTATGCACAAGTGGATGTGACTCTGTGCATCAGTATGTTTTCATATTTATGCCTTTGTATATGAGCGATTATTACAAGCTAAACTTCTTTAATATTTTAAATATTTTCACAGTTCCACCAACGTCTTGGAGATGGAGTTTCTTAATTAGTTTTGTCTTCTAGTTTTATGAAGTCCATTTTCTCAAGATGTTTACTGCAGCAATTAGTAAAATATTCAATTACGCTAATAATTACAGGTATAAATCTAAAATTATATTCCGGTTAGAGTCTCTGCGGATCTCTCATTAGTTTGCCATAGGTGCTTTCTGTTTGGAAATTCGTTAACATTATACTACACACACACACACACACACACACACACACACACACACACACACACACACACACACACACATATATATATATATATATACGTACATACATACACGTATAGTCGTCACTAAAGAGACGGGAGGTGGTAGTAAGCATCAATAGCATTGTTAGAAATAAGACCCAAAACAATTCTTAGTCATGTGAGAGTACTTTTCTAACGACTAACAAAAGAAACACGCCCCCTTCCGCCGGCAAGTGAGATGGCGCCATATCAGCGCTGATTTCAGATCTGATTAATCTTCATTAGTGACCCACTACTCAGTCGCCGAGGGTTAAAGAACCTAATGCATCTTGTCAGTTTCATTCAGAACAAAATAGGAAACTGACTGATTTCGAAAATGGTGAAGTGAATATTTTAAATTATTAAGGTGGCTGTTCGCAATTGACAATCAATAGGCAACGAGTATAGTCGTCAGGTATAAAGTATAAAGTGACGTAGGGTGGTAGTGAGCACCAGCATTGCTAGAAAGAAGAGTGAAAACAAGTCTTTGACACTTGTTGCCTTGCGGTTGTAAATTGCGAACAGCCACCTTAACCATTTATATATATGTATGTATTATTTTATTCTTTTACTTGTTTCAGCCATTTGACTGTATACACACACACACACACACACACACACATACACACACACACACACACACACACATATATATATATATATATATATATATACGGTGAAAATTGTATATATATATATGCATACATATATATACGACGGGCTTCTTTCAGTTTCTGTCTACCAAATACACTCACTAGACTTTAGTCGGCCCGAGGCTATAATAGATGGCTATAATAGAAGATATCTGCTCACAATGCTACGCAGTGGGACTGAACTCGGAACCATGGGATTGGGATGAAAGCTTCTTCCCACACAGCCAAGTCTACGCCTATGTATGAAAAAATAGTTAAAATATTTTGTGTATAGTAGAACTGTGGCCTATTTGTTGCAAATAACTTTTGATAATAAAATGTTATACGGGCTGCCGAGTGTCAAGTGGACTCCGGTTGAGAATCACTGATTTAAGGTTTCGTGAGGTACAACGTTTAAAACCATGTTGGCATTCCAAAACCAAGGTAATACCAGCGTGGTAGTCATAATTCTGGACAGAAGACAAATCTCAAAGAGATGGACGGCAGAATAGTGAAACGTATTGAGTTTAAAACCTTTGAACTACGGAAGCAAAAGAAACAGCAGAAGAGTACCACCCTGTGTCAACACTGTGTTAAACAAAACCATTTGTCAGGAGCTCCTTAAAGCTGGGTACGAAGGGAAATTGTGAGGGCTGTATTTACGAAACCATTTCATTCACCTATTAACACGGGTAAGTGGAAAACAAAAATGGTGTCTAAACTCACAGAAGTGGTCAACGGCTCACTGGAATAATGTCGTCTTTTCTGATGAATCATTATTCGCCCCCTGAGGTTATGTCTGGGGGACGAGTTTATGTCTGAGCCATATCACAGACTGCTCTAGGCCCTTTAGTTGTTCCACAGAGTTAACCCTTAGCGTTATCTAACTATTTTGTCTAATCAATGCACGCATTGTTTCTTGCTGGCACCGTATCCACCCAGAATGATAATGCCACGAACAGAATAAAAGTGACATAGGTCAATTAGATTGACTTCCAAAATTATTGGATCGCAATATGATTGGGCGTTTTAGAACGGCTAACTGGCTGAATCGTTAGCACTCCAGACAAAATACTTAGGAGCATTTCGACAGCCTATAAGCTCTGAGTTCAAATTCCACCGAGTCGACTTTGTCTTTCATCCTTTCCCGATCAATAAAATAAGTACCAGTTAACTAGTTGGGTCGATGTAATCGACTTACGTCCTCTGCCCCCAAAATTGCTGGCCTGGTGCCAAAATTTGAAACCAATATGACTGAGTATTTATGGTATATTTTGGTGTGGGCAACTGAAGAGCCGCTTCTTTCCGCCATTGTTGCTGAAAGACTTACCGCAGGTTTTACTTGAAGAATAGCTCAAAATTCCCCTAACAACCGTTTATAACTGTACGAGTCAATTCTTTAATATAAAAGCTGTGATTGATGCCAAAGGTGGACCAACTCCATATTATCAAATAATGAATTTTCCATTTAACAAGATGTTTCCATAATTTTGCAAGCCCAGTATACGTGTGTGTATGTGTGTGTGTGTATATATA
>NC_069004.1:25017730-25019128 GCF_001194135.2 Octopus bimaculoides
ATATATATATATATATATATATATATATATATATATATATAGAGAGAGAGAGAGAGAGAGAGGTGACGTATAAAGACACTAACACAGAAGTACGTATGTGTAAACTCACGTACAGATAGATCTACGCATACACACAAACCCAAACACACACCTGCACGCACCGACAACACAGGCACACACGATTCACACAGATGGAGAGACAGGATCGTTCAGGCACTCTGTCGCACACAGGCACACACAGGCGTACACAGGCGTACGCAGGCGTACACAGGCGTACACAGGCGTACACAGGCGTAAATACTCACACACAGAACTTTACATCCACATTCACACTCAGATATACCCAAATTCACACACCAACACACATACAAATAAAACGACACACGCATTCACACACACACAAATAAAACAATTCACATACACATACAGATGAAACCACACACACACACACACATACACACACACACAAACACACACGCACACACACACACACACACATACACACACACACGCACAGACGCAGAGTCAACTGATGTCATTTACCATTAAGTGTTTGGTTAACGCTAATGGTTTTCAAAGTATTCCAGTTGTTGTCGCTGTTGTTGTTGCTCTACCTGTTGTTGTTGTTGTTGTGGAAATTCATGCAGTTCTTGACTTAGCTTTCGACTGTGTTGTTATTGTAATGATTGTTGTTGTTGTTGCAACTGTTGTGGCTGTCCTTCTTTCGTTTTCCCGGTCAAACAATTGATGTTGTTGTTCGTGATGTTGGAGCTGTTGCTTTCTATCATTCTGTGATTATGTTGCGAATGTTGTCGCTAATGTTGCTGTCGGCCACTGGTGTTGCTACTGCAATTGTTGTTGTTATTCTTGCTATTCTTGCTATTGTTGCTATTAATATTGTCGTTGTTGTTGTTGCTATTCTTATGCTGTTGTTATTGTTTCGTCGTTTTTTTTTTGTTGTCCTCGTCATCGTCGCTGTTGCTATTGTGGTTGCTAATGCTGTTGCTGTGTTGTTGTTGTTGTTTTTCTTTTAATTATTGCTTAGCAGCAGTTATGCTCTGAGTGAGCAGGCCTATGATCAAAGACAATCCAGTAATGACCATCATTGTTGTTGTTATTGCTATTGTTCTTATTATTACCGCCATAGCTGCCGCGGCTGCTGCTGCTGTTGTCGCTGTAACGTCTGCTGCTGTTCGTGTTGAAGCTTCACCTGCTGTTCTTTGTGTTCACGCTGCATCTAATATATTGTTGTTGTTGTTTCTGTTATTGTTTGTTGTTGGCGGTGATGAGGATAACGGCGACGGCAGCAACGACGAGGACAATGATGATGATGACGATGAAGATGACAATGATGATGATGACGATGATGATTATGATGATGATGATGATGACGATGAT
>NC_069004.1:25019138-25019448 GCF_001194135.2 Octopus bimaculoides
TGATGTTGGTAGTGAAGAAGACGTAGAAGAAAAAGTTGATGATGATGATGGAGTTGATGATGGTGATGATGATGATGATAATAATTATAATAATAATAATAATAATTATAATAATTATAATAATAAGATGAAGAAGAAGAAGAAGAAGAAGAATAAGTAGAAGAAAAAATTAGTGTATGAATAATCTACTTCTAAATATACAAGGTTTCAATATTAGTGTATCACTAATCCATTCCTAAGTCTGCATCTAGAAGTGTTAGTCAAGGGTGTTATTTAGTGTTTATGTATAGACAAGTACATTCAGAAACAA
>NC_069004.1:25019458-25020089 GCF_001194135.2 Octopus bimaculoides
TGATGATGATGATGATGATGATGATGATAATGATGATATGATGATGATGATGATGATGATGATGATGATGATATGATGATGATGATGATGATGACGACGATGATGATGATGATGATTATGATGACGACGACGACGATGATGATGATGATGATGCCTATGCCGCTATGACACTTGCACTCAACGCTGAGAACAATGAAAAGAAAAGCAGATTCAAGTCCAGCAAGGTGCATCGTATGGCTTCAGCGAAGCAGAAGTCGACCTGGACAGGTTCCTCTTGGCTTAACTGCAAACGTCAGCTTCAATGCGTACACAGACACTCATGCATACGCGTCCCTACATAAAACACACGAATATGGAGACGAGGTGAGGTTGCTGAAACGTCCCTGGCTTTTAGGGTCACCAAAGTTCTGGCTGGAGGCTGAGCGTTCCGAATTCCGAGTTGCATGGCTTAGAAAAACTGAAAGACCGCAGCAATATGTGTGTGAATCTGAGAAGGGAATGTGTTGGATAAAATCATAATTAACTGATCCTCCTGTATATTCTATTACCCAAAGCCAGGATCTTTGCAGTACCGCCTCGTGTGTGTGTGTGTGTGTGTGTGTGTGTGTGTGTGTGTGTGTGTGTGTGTGTG
>NC_069004.1:25020461-25023091 GCF_001194135.2 Octopus bimaculoides
ATATATATATATATATATATATATATATATATAAACACATATATACATATGGCAGGACTTAAAAGTTCAAAAGAGAAAAATTCAAATTTTTTGAGAGGTCCAAAAAGAGAGAATGTATGTATACAAGTATACACATACACAAACACACACACACACATATATATATATATATATATATATATACAGATAAATATACATATTTATATTTACCTGTATATGCTATATATCTAGGTAAATAAATAAATATGTGAGTGCGTGTGTGTGTCTGTATGTATGTAGTTAAAAACACACATACATATGGGCACTTAAATATACAGGGTGTAACTTGTAAATTGGGACGAGTATCAATTGAGTATATTTCTAATTGTATAGATTTTATTGAAACCTAAATTTAAAATATGAGCAACTTGAATAATCAATTGTACTTCTTTTTGCTTTTGTTTCAGATTAAACAACTTATGAATGTTAATAAAGAATTGTATCGTTGAAGTGCAGCTGTGGAATTATTCCGCGTCAGAGAAAGAGCCGGGGTGGTTGTTAGTGCCACAAAGTATATCAAAATTACTGATTTTAGATTTGTAGCTACCCTTGAAACGGCCGTAAGAGGATTGCTACGGCGTTGGGTAGTTAACTTGAAGAAAAGTTAGGATATTCATAGAAAACCTCACACTGTGAGTCATTTAGGAGTCACTATGAGTCACTGTCCTCGCATACCTCACCTCTTGGCAGGACTTAAATATCGATTGAGTCGAACCCATCAAAATCGATGGTTAAGATGGCTCGATTGATGAATCAGTAAAATGACTATTTCTAAGGTTGTGAGGCAAGACCTCCATATGAGGCCGTACGTGAGGAGACACCGTAACACCCTAAATACCAGCTCCAAAGCCACTCGAGCTGAAAGAAGTCCCAAACTACTTAGTCATCTGAAACATCATGGCGGAAACGTTTGCATCTTTGTAATTGAAAACACGTTCGTGGTAGATGAGGTTGCAAACCGTCAAAACACGCGAATGATAGCATACGACACTTTCCAAGTTTCTTCAGCTATGCATAGTAAGAATACAGGTTCCATAATGATTTGAATCTGTTGCAAGTGATGGGAAATCGATGCCTCCTCATTTTATTGAAGCGGTTCTTAAAATCAACACGGCAGTGTATCTCGAAATCTTAGAAGCTTTGTTGCTTTGATCATGAATCATTATGATGCAAGTCGAATCATGTTTGTACAGGATTCTGCGATCGACTATTCTTTGAAAAGAGCGTAACGATATTTGAAGAATGAATTGCCCATGTTTGTCTCTAAAGATATCTTGTACGCTAGCTCACCAGATTTGAAACCGTGTGATTTTTGGTTACGGAGCGCCGTTGAAACAATACCCAAAGCAGCTTGTCACAGCTTTGTGTCTTCACTAAAGGTTTCGATCAAACAAGCATTTAGTAAAATGAAAGAAGAAGAAATAGTTAAGGCATGCGCTTCATTTCGTAAACGGATCGAACTGGTGAAGCAGGCAACTGAAATAAATGTTAAGGTTTGTATGCTTGTCTGTCTGTATATATTTATGTATGCATGTATATGAGCATGCATATATATGTATGCATGTATCTATGAATATGTATACGTCTCTATGTATGCATGCATGTATGTTTGTATGTATGTATGTATGTGTGTATGTATGCATGTATGAATGAGTGTATATATGCATGCATGTATGTTTGCAAGTATATATGTATGTATGTCTCTGAACATCATTTCTATCGCCTTCTTTACTTTCAGTTGGGGGAGCGTATAGTGCTTTGCTTGTTTGCATGTAGGACGTATAGTGCTTTGCTTGCATGTATGTATGTATGTATGTATGTATGTATGTATGTATGTATGTATGTATGTATGTATGTTTGTATTGTCTTCTGTTGTAGGCCTTTGACGACAAAACCCTTCTGCAGTAATTTGGTAATCAGAAACTGTATAGAAGTCCATTCAGCCACATGGTTCCAGGTTCAGTCCCACTGCGTAGCACCTTGGGCATGTGCTTTCTCTTGTAGCCTGTGGCTGACCAAAGCTTTGCGCGCGGATTAGTTAGACAGGAACTGAAAGAAGCCTGTTGCATGGATATATGTGTATCGTTGTGTCTGTGTTCCTCCTCCCACCATAACTTGACAAACCGTGTTAGTGTGTATACCTTCCCACAACTTAGCGGTTTGTTAAAATAGACCGATGGAATAAGTACTAGGCTTTTAAAAGTCCTGTTCGACTAACTCCCTTCGAAGTTATCTTCTAGCATGGCTGCAGTTAAATGACTGAAACAAGACAGAGAATTAAGCGATTATATATATATATATTATATATAAAGGACATTAACTGTGTATTCATGCCTCACGTTATCGAGGGACTAAATAAGTAAAAAAACTACCAAAAATAAGCAATATAATTAACGAAAGCGAGGGAATGCAGCTTTTCAAAATTTATCTCTTAAAAACATTTAACTCAACGGTAGACCACTGGTTTCTCAATCAAATACAGAAAAAACTGTGAAGTAACCTGTATTCTTTTGTTCATCATTATGAGGTTTTTTTCACCCTGACTACTTGATAAATTCTTATAAAGAATTTATCCTATATTATATTATATA
>NC_069004.1:25023715-25028414 GCF_001194135.2 Octopus bimaculoides
TATATATATATATGTATGTATGTATATATGCATATATGTATGTAGATATGTATGTATGTATGGATGCATGCATGCATGCATGTATGTATATATGTATGTATGTATGTATGTATGTATGTATGTATGTATGTATCTAAATGGTCGCCGCAGAGCGTTAAATTGTCGGTGGAAGTTGAGGCAATCCAGCGCCCCAACTCAAAGAAGGCTGGCTAAGTGAAACATATGAGCTACTGGGAAAAGATACATGAACTGAAGCTCCACTCCCTGGAGGAATGCCGGAGCTATATGCAGTGATATTCACATGGAAGTTCTTGAAACTTCTAACACCGAACTTTGGAATTAAAAGTAATACCAAACACCGAACTGTATAATACCGAAGATGCAGTCTTCTCTATCTTGATTAAGGACCCAGTATTGCAACAGCTTGTGTTTCAGAGTAACACAACTGTTTTATCATCTTACCAAAGAACCTCAGAGATTTGTGAGATGTAGCTGTGAAAACCTTCAAAAAGCACCTGAATAAATTGCTATCCGAAATCACTGATTGACCGACATCGCGGCATGTGGCACAAACAAGAGCTGTTCCGATCAACTCACTTCTTCACCAAAAGTAGTACAGATAGGAGACGCAAAACACTGAGCGGTGGTGCTCCAGCATGGCTCCAGCCTGGCTCCAGCCTTTGGTTGAAACCAGTAAAATAATAAAAGAATACAGGAATATGTGTGTGTGTCTCTGTATGTGTATGTGTGTACCTTTGCGTGCGTGCGTGCGTGCGTGTGCGTGAGTGTGTGTGTGTGTGTGTATGTAGGTGTTGCTATCTTCTTTTTTACAGATTAAATTACTGGATGTATGCATATGTTAACGTGTGTACTTCTTCATATTATCATGTGACTGACATTAAGAGGTGTATCTGCTCCTCCAATGAAATATAAACTTCAGAAATAGTCACATTTTGAATATCAAAACCATCGTGCACATTTTAGTTCTTCTACTTAAAGATGGCAGTAGAAGAATACGTGTCAGTATGTCTCATTTCTCACCCGAGAACAACAGCCTTTCAAGACTGTTATTTAAAGATCTAGAAACCATAGAAAATCTACAATAGTTGCCGATAGATTTGTTAAATCATAATTCCGGAAGTTGTAGGTTTAGAAGCCATTGCAGTAATGATATTTTTTTTGTGACATTTAATTTTAATGCATTCTTCACATCTATTGGCCAATTGACCTCTGCGAGAACACAAAAGTGGATCAGTAGATTCCGAAGATATTAATGATTGTCTTGGACTGTGAATAATTAGTAATAAGAATTTCTATAGAGAAATAATTTCTTTTATGGTGAGAAAGAAGATAAGAGAATTCGTGATTTGGTCATTAGCTGATGTAAACCTCTGCACGAAATGGCAGATCTTTCGTCTTCAATCTCACAGTAAATAAATGGAGATCAGTTTAGGAACGTTTCTTTGAACAATACATAAATCTGGTTTTCATCTACACATTCACTCGCGCGCATACATAAACACATATACACACACATACACACTCATACAAACACACAGAAACGAACACACACGCTAACATTTACACATTCTTGCTTTCAGTCATCGCAACTATGACAACCGATGACTTTAGCATGGCTTTATAAGCTTTCGCCACATTGGTCGGTTTTCGGCTTCGTGTCTGCCATTTATTATGATCAATTCCTTTCCACTTCATGTTCCTTTTTGCAGTATCTGTGAATCTCAGTCTAAATCCTCCATGGTTTCTTTTCCCTTTGCGGACTTGGAGGTAAACGAGTTGTCTGGGTAGTCTGTTGTTGTCCCTCCTGTGTACACATCCCAGCCAACGTAAATTTCTATCAATGAGAATCTCCATCACAGGAGACAGACCAGCACTCCTTAGGATCCCTTCATTTCTGTTCTTATCAAAGAGACTCATGATCCGTCGTAGATCCGATCCATTGATATGAAAACCTGAAAAACGCTAACAAGCACACATAATTTCCACATAAACAGTGATGTAGACCGCCTCTACAAAAACGAAAACAAGGCATTAGAGGCTTAACATTGATCTAAAATGCCGTTGAGGAGGGAGGGGGTACTTACATCGACCCCAGTGCGCAACTGGTACTTATTTTATCGACCTGAGAGGATGAAAGCTAAAGTCAACCGCAGCGTAATTTGAATTCAGAACATAAAGACGGACGAAATTGCAACTGGCCCCCTCCCCCAAAATCTCGGGCCTTGTGCCAAGAGTAGAAAAGAATATAGAGGTATTCAGTGTAAATTTGGCATTATTCCCAAATTTCCATCGAAACGTACGAAAGCAAGACGTCTTCATGACATATGGCATCCTTCATTGATTTACATTCACCCAGCAGCTCTAACTTCATAAGTTGATAGATTCAAGGTTTATATTTGTTGGGGAGCACTTTCCAGGTTTGCCGTTCTCCTTTACGGGTCAGAAACGTGGAGGGTCACCAAATCCGTAAAGAATAAGCAACAGACCTTCGTCAACAAATGGCTGCACTACACACTCAAGATCTGGTGGTCGAACAAAATTTCAAACAGAAATCAGTGGAATAGAAGGAACCAAACTCCCATCAATCAAGAAATTCTCTTCTACTCTAGGCATAAGGCCCGAATTTTTTCGGTCGATTGGATCGACCCCAGTACACAACTGGTACTTAGTTTATCGACCCCGAAAGGATGAGAAGTAACGTCGACGTCGACGGAATTTGAACTCAGAACGTAACGACAGACGAAATACCGTTAAGCA
Organism: Octopus bimaculoides; assembly: GCF_001194135.2. NCBI lineage: Eukaryota > Metazoa > Mollusca > Cephalopoda > Octopoda > Octopodidae > Octopus > Octopus bimaculoides. The sequence continues at coordinate 25,026,494 of NC_069004.1, forward strand.
TTTCGCCCGACGCGCTAACGTTTCTGCCAGCTCGCTGCTTTTCAATTAAGAAATTCTGAAAAGAAAACGGGCCTGGGTAGGTCACGCTCTAAGAAGACTTCCAAGCAGCATTGCAAGACAACTGAAATTGGTGAAAGTAAAAGCAACCTTATACGATATCAGATTGAAAACTGCTGAAGGTAAATCCACCGTATATGTTAGTAGAAAATATATTCTATGACCTTCGAGATCCCTCTAAAGCCAAGATTATCCCTGAGTGCCAAATCCAAGATATTTAACTTTGCATGTAAGAAACATTTAGCCAAAATTCCACAAGATTATCCCCTGTTAACCATGCGATCCCCAAAATTACGCCGTTCATTGAAATTCTAAATAGTCTCCAAGTATGCTTTTCTTTTCTTTTCCACATTCCTTCCTTCTTTCCTTCATTTCTTTCTTTTCCTTTCTTCCTTTCTCTCTCTCTCTCACTTTCTTTCTTTCTTTCTTTCTTTCTTTCTTAAATTCATTTTGTTTCTTCTTTCCTTTCGTTTTTCTCCATTTTTATTTTATTTTCATATTTACAGGTTGTCGTGTAATATTTAACATTTTATCTGGGGCCATGCTGGTGCACTGCCTTGAAATGGTTTTATCGAACAAATGAAGCGATGTACTTATTCTTTTAAGTCTGACATTAATCCCATCAATCTCTTATCCTGAACCGCTAATTGACAAGCACGTAAACAAACCGACACCAGTTGTCAAGAAATGGTACCGGGTGACAGACACAAACACAAAAGCCACACATATACGTCGACATACATACACAAGTGCATACATACATACATACATACATACATGCATACATACCTACATACATACATATATACATACATACATGCATACATATATATATTCACACACACACATACACACATACATAATGTATACATACATACATATATATATATATATATATACTCTCTTTTTTACTCTCTTTTTTACTCTCTTTTACTTGTTTCAGTCATTTAACTGCGGTCATGCTGGAGCACAGCCTTTCGTCGAGCAAATCGACCCCAGGACTTATTCTTTGTAAGCCTAGTACTAATTCTATCGGTCCCTTTTTGCTGAACCGCTAAGTTACGGGGACGTAAACACATCAGCATTGTCAAGCGATGGTGGGGGACAAACACAGACACACAGACACACATACATATATTTACATATATACGATGGGCTTCTTTCAGTTTCCGTCTAACAAATCCACTCACAAGGCTTATAGAGATTAATAAATCCAGGCTTATATTTTCAGATATACTAATTTGCATTGTATCTTATAGATTTTTTTTTTATCTAAATATGCTGACACAATAGGAACGATCGTTGGAAATGCATGGTACAATTCTCAGCTAAATATATGACTCTCCATTCTTATACACAGGGTTTTCAAGCAGTTTCCGTCTATGAAATTTACTCATAAGGCGTTGGTCGACCAGGGACTATAAGTAGAAGACACTTCTAATGTCGAACAGTGGGACTGAACGTGAATCCACGGGAGAGTAAAGAACACTTCTTAACCAGACAGCCACGCTTGCGTCTAGTATTTATTATATTTAAAAGTGATCAGAAATAACGGGGCCCAGTGCAATAAGATTGTTTTGAGGCGCTGTCCTCTCGATCATATTAGAAGCAAAGATATTAGAAGTAAAGATACATTCCAAGAATTCTTACGAGAAGAGGAAACGAGATATCACTGCGTCGTCTGTTGAAGCATCGCTCGTTTAGATTCACAGCTTGGTTGTCAGATGAGCTTCAGTTTAGACAGTTTTCGATAATAACATAAAACTGACAGTTGTAATGTTATGACATTGTAAATATAGAAGCTATTTCTATATTCTGTACGCCGGAAGCGATCTTTGGCTTCATATATATATATATATATATA
>NC_069004.1:25029313-25030434 GCF_001194135.2 Octopus bimaculoides
ATATATGTATAAGCAATATATGAGTATATGCATATATATGTACATGTATGTACATGCCTTCATCTACATGTACATATAGATACATATCTGAGTACATGACGTTGCAGAAAACATGGACAAAATGATAAACAAGGTACAAAAAAACAAGCAGGCCACATAGAGAACATATCCTTCATCAGCTGCCACCATTAAAACACTGGCGTTTCGAAGAGTTAGGGCAATAAATTAAACAATAGTGTAAAAAATTGGATATTAATCAATATCAATTTAATACCGGGTAACTAGCACATTAAAAGAATCAGGGAGATTCAAAAAAAAATATCTGAGATCTCAAGGATTATTGTATATGTTTATATAAAAATATATAAGAGTATATATAAAGGAGGCCACTAGGTGGACTGCTAATGTGCTAGAAGAAGATCACATGTCATGTGTCTACTAAGACCGAATAATTCTCAAAGGGAATTTAGCGAAGCAACAAAAACGTAAAGTGGGCAAGACCAGTGAAAATTACACAAAAAAATACAATTATCTGCAAATATATGTTTCGAAATTAACATTTTCTTATCAAAAATATCCGTTTCTCATCAGTACAGATCGTTAGATAGAACAATTTAGAGAATCGTATATACTAAGTTGTACGCCACAAGGAACGCACGTGTATACGGTTCTAAAAATTATACTTTCTACGGCAAAATTATACTTTCTACTTCTTCCATGATTATCTAAGACAAGCTGTCGAGGTTCGATTCCTGTCAACTTTAAATGACAAGAACATTTATTCAAAACGATTGGCCAGTTTCTTAGTAGACACATGACATGTGATCTTCTTCTAGCACATTAGCAGTTCACCTAGTGGCCTCCTTTATATATACTCTTATATATTTTTATATAAGCACACACACACACACACACGCACACACACATATATATATACATATATACAGTGATAGATAGATAAAGAGTTCTATGTCTTCCTTTGTTAATGTGTCAATGTACAGTAAATATGATGTGTATGTATATACATCTATCTGTCTATCTATTTATCCATCTATCTATCTATCTATCTATCTATCTATCTATCTATCTATCTATCAATATATATATATATATATATATAT
>NC_069004.1:25032154-25034542 GCF_001194135.2 Octopus bimaculoides
TTAAACTGAATCATTTTTAACCCTCAAAATCATGAAAGTAACAGCAACAGTTCCTTCCGTATTGAAGCCAGCACATTAAAAGATTATTTAATTTATGTCGATGGTACTGTATATTAATATATCCTGTACTTCTTATCCCGAGATTTTGGTTAAATAATTTTTTTTTCATCTTGAGTTTGTACTTTAAAAAAAAAAAAAAATTCTTTGTGGGCTCAGACTGAGTTGCGTACGCAATGTGCTAATGAATGGTACACTTATCTCCCTTGATGTATACACAGGGTGTTTCCCACAAAACATTATACACATTTTAATAAATCAATTTTCATTTCTTCTTCTATTTAACCCATTAGAAATAATGACGGGAGACAGCCTGAGCTTTGAACGGAGGAAATTTATACTAAAATGTTACTGGAAAGTTGAAAACGCTGTCGAAGTTCTAAGTCAGTTTAGGAGATAGTTTCAAGCAGATCTACATTTGTGGCTTGCCATCTCTGGAATTAGAGATCAGTCTGAAGCGCATAGAACTATTCAGAATTCCCACAAGAAATGTTGCGGAGGACCGCGGATGTCGAGGTGCCCCCACAATGTTAGGAAAGTAGAGTAATACCTTACTTTACGAGGACCTCTTTACGAGACCCCTGGCTTACGAGTTATATTTTATAATAAATATAAAAAGGTTAAACAGCCATTGTGTGTGCATGGCAACGTCGCAACAGGTGGCAACGCTGGTTCTGACGTGTCTACACAACGACGGAGTAAAATGACGGCATAAAATTTCATTGCTACTATGAGAAATTACTCCTCTGTTTTACGAGTTTTCGTTTTACGAGTGATTTCTGGGAACAAATTAACTCGTATATCGAAACATATTGTACTAGTAACATATTGCCAGAGTTCAAGTCAATCTATGCAGCGAGTTGGGAGATAGGAATTTCGAAGTACTGTCATTGGAGTAGTTACATTCCAAGAATAGTCTTTGCTCTAAATGAAGATTCGGACTGAAGAATGTGGTTCTGAGAATGGTATTTGGCAAAGTGTGTGGAAGTTGCACGCTTTCCAAAAAGATTCATCGAATGATGAGGCAACATTTAAATTAAACAGTTCAATTAACCACCACAATTGCAGGCACTGGGGACCCGAGAATCTGTATGTCATGGAGGAACATCGTGTTAATTTATCAGGCGTTAAAATGTGGTGAAACCTATCAAAAGGATTAATTGGACCATTCGTTTCTGGCAGTAATGAAACTGACCCCATTTATTTGGATTTGTTGGGACAATCTGCCAAGCCAAGCATTCGATAAGACTCCGAAGATGTGGAGTATTATAGCTACCAAGATGGAATAACCCATCATTAACTCAGCACGTAAGGGCCTACCTTAGAATTTTGTATAGGATGCAGAATATGATGAGGTTCAATTGAATGCAGCACGCGTTGATCGAACATCATACCACTACATTTTTGTTTTGGGGAATGCTTAACAGATAAAATGTAGAGTAGAAAACCAGAAACGAATTCATGGCGGCCACTGAAGGAGGAGACGCATAAAAAGCGAATGAAATGTTTCGTGATATTTGAGAATATAAGGGTATACAGTCTGAAAACATCCGTTCGTAGAAAAGTTGAAATGTGTTTATGTAGATTGTAATTAGTTTTGAAATGTATTTTGATAAAAACTGACTTTATGCTGCTTCAATGTGTGCATACATTTTTTAGGAACACCCTGTATATGTGGATGCTTATATGTCTGTGTGTGCTTGTATGCATTATGTTACGTATGTATTATGTATATGTTACATATGTGATTGCCTTTAAGCTCTATATATACATCTGTGCAAATACGTTTGCGTGTATGGAGGCATCTTTACACACCGAAATTATTTTTTTAAATATGTTAAACAGAATCGTTATCTACACGTAGATCTGAAAAATTAGATTAAATGTATACTTTGTTTTTTAAGAAAGTTCTTCAGAAAGTTATGATAGACGAATGAATATACATGTGTTGATATGTAAGACTATGCAAGTAGGCATATATGTATTTTCCCATACATACAAACATTCCTGCATATAAACATCCACCTATCTATAATTGAATATATATGTATGTATGGATGGATACAGTAAGAGGCAAAGTGACAAATAAAGAGGCATATATATACATACATGTATATATATACATACATGCATATATGCATGTGTGTGTGTGTGTGGGTGTGTCGGTGGGTGTGATTATGTGGCGACTGACTACTTTTTAGTATAGTTACTACTCTGATCAATCCTTGAGATTTTACAACTAACTATTTTTGCTTGTATATATAAGTATATATATATATATATATATATATATGTATGTGTGTGTGTGTATGTATATATATATATATATAT
>NC_069004.1:25040379-25043947 GCF_001194135.2 Octopus bimaculoides
ATATATATATAAATATATATACGCACACACGTTTACCAATTTCACTCTAAAGGCGGTGGACAGTCTGGGGCTATAGAAGAAACACTTGCCGAAAGTGCCGTGTAGTGGAACTGAACCCACAACCACATGGTTACAAAGCGAGTCTCTCAAGTACACAGCCATACCTACATCTTATGAATTAAGTAGGAGTGTTCCCTGACAATTCTACCTTTGACGGCAGAAATCAATCAACACAGAATTAACTGTAGATAACACGTAATATTGATTGCTGTTCCTGGACAATTGCATATTCTTCGATACCGTTTCACCAAATGAAAGAAAAAGAGAACATTTGTCAGAAATATCATTGCCTTCAGAATTCATTTTAGATCGGGATGTAATCCTTGAGTGTGTGGAATGGCCAGTTTGTAAGATTAACACTTTAAGATATCGCCAATCGTCTTTGTATGGAGAGAGCTTATTCTAGGAAATGAAAACCGATGGATCAACTACTTGAAGATAATATTACATAGTCAAATGTTATTCTGGAGAGTATGAAGTAAAGACGCGAAGCAAAATATGCCCGATAGATTTCATTGAAATACTGGACTTCACACGTTTGGATACATATTCTTTGCACAGGATAAACAATGGTGTAGATAATCCATACCGTATTCCATAATTGCTTTCGGTATAAATAACAGTTTGATTAATCCGAAAAGAAAATAGTATCTGCTGAATATGAGAGAAATGAAAATAATCAATAGTCTTGAATTGGAAAATATGGGAAAGTGCAATATGTTAAACAATTTGTGTCAGGCCTGGCTGTGTGGTTAAGATGATCTCTTTTCAACCACATGGTTTCGGATTCAGTTTTACGGCGTGGCATCTTGTGCAAGTATCTTCTACTATAGTAACTTTTGCATTGTGAGTGAATTTGGTTGACGAAACTGTGAAGGAATCCGTCGTATACACATACATACATACATACATACATACATACATACATACATACATACAAAGTTCCAATGAAGGAGCCTTGAATCTATGTTAGAGTCCGGCTCTTTCTCTATGGACAAGAAATACAGAAATGAAACTGATTGATAACATACATACATACATACATACATACATACGTGCATACATACAACACTGACTCGAAGCGACAAGTCGCGTATTTGGCATAGGAGACTATTTATCAAAAATACGATGAATAGTATCTCCAACTTTGGAACCATAGCTATCAGTCTTGTTAAATAACTGGTTAATCTTCAGATGAATCAACTGAGGGAGCCTTTTATTTACGATCATAGTGATTTTCGACTGAAACTTGAATTTAGAGCCCAGAGAGTTACTACAAACATCCAATAACATTATCACAGCAGAACAAGCAACTGGAAAGAAGAGAGTCTGGGGTTGTGCTGAGCAATTGTTAATTAACAAAACTGTGATGTCAGAGGTGCGGGAGCATACGAGGAACTTAGTTTTAATGTGACTAAACTACAAGAAGGCTTTTGACTCTGTCCCTCATGGATGCTAGAAGCCCTTCAACTTGCTAAAGTTCCAGTGAGAATAGTCAAAGCCATAGCTGAACTGACTTCATCGTGGGCCACCATCTTGAAATTAAATACTAGGAATAACTGTATTATCACCGATAAAATACAGTATCGCAGAGGCATATTCCAAAGAGACAGCCTCTCTGTGATGTTGTTTATACTTTCTGTAAACCCCTTGTCATTCATCTTAAGGAAGTTTGAAAGATATCTCATTTGTTCACAAAGAAACAGAAATACCAAAATTGCACACTGTTTCTTTGTGGATGACTTAAAACTTTATGCAAAGAATATGCATGAGATGAAAATCAGCCTTGACCGTGATATAGCATTCTCAAAGGATGTAGGATATGAGTTTGATCAGGATAAATCTTGTTATATGTCTGTGAAAAGGGGGAAAACTATAAAACAGACTAGTAGCATCTCCATTAATGAATTGACTGTTTCCCTTGCCTCTGATGAGGTGTCTTACAGGTGTCTAGGGGTGGATGAAAATGTATCTTACAGTGGCACCTGGAACAAAATAGGTGTCATTAAAGAATATTACAGCCGAATAAAGAAACTTTAGACCTCAGAACACTTTACATTCAATAAAACATTGGCCCAGAAAGTGTCTGCAGTGCCAGTACTCATACGAGCATTTTGGGTTGCTTGACTGGACGCTTGATGAGATCCGAGCCGTTGTTGTCAAAACCAGTAATTACTAACAAGCATACATAATTTCCACATAAACAGTGATGTAGACAGCCTCTACCTAAAACGAAAACAAAGCAGCAGAAGCCTAACATCGAATCAAAAGACTTTGAATGTCGCATCATATCCCTTCAACAACATCTTTTAACCACCAAGTGTCCAAGTGCATCCCTTGACCAAGTTTGCATACATGAGGCTGATAACGTCATAAGACTTGGAAGGGGGCTCCTTGGGCAGTACTCTTCGTGTGATAACCTAGAACACATGCCCAAAGAAGTCGCACGACTCTACCGCAACCTATCATCAGGTGAAAGAATGAGCCTTTATGAAGAGAGGTCTATGCATGGATATGTTAGAAGAAAGCTCTGTGATGATAGTAACAAAGATCATCAAAGCAGTTTATCATGTACCAATAGCCGGATTTTTACCTCCCAGTTTGAAGGGTATGCGTTTGGAAACCAGGAACAGGAAATATCAACCAAGTACCTGATGCACAGAAGGGATACAGATGCAGGTAAAGCCGTAAAGTGTGACAACCGATTATCTACCGATAAGACAATGTGTTGTAGCTAGGACACTCTATAATCAAATCCATCGGAAGGATAATCCCGAGGACAAAGAAGTAAAAACTCACAATATGGTAGAAGCTATAGCCACTCAGAAAAAGGAATACTGGTGGAATGCACCAGTGAAGACCTCAATAAAATACAAACACAACAGACGTGATATAATGATTTGGGATGGGGAAGAGAAATTGTGCACAGTTGTGGAAATCAGCTTCTCAGCGGATGTTAACAAAAAGCTGAAAATCGGTGAAAAAGAGAACACCAATGTTGAACTATTGAGAAATCTGCAGTTACTCTATCCAGATTACAATCTCAGGTTTATACCTGCAATTATTGGGACCCTGGAATATGTAACACACTACTCAAGTACAAATCTTGAGAAATTAAGCTTCCCAAAACCAGAAAGAAGAAAGCTAATTCGAAGACTACAGATCACTGGAACTGTAAAAATCTGTAAAACATTCCAGAAGTTTATCTTTTAAATATATATTCGCATGTCTAGATATGCAACTATATGCATGAGAATACATACATGAAACATACAAATCTGCACATTCATATATACATACAAACACACATACATACATACATACATACATACATACATACATATATATATATATATATATATATATATAGTGTAGTATATTGCCACTTAAGTGTGGCTGACCCCTAGGGGTGGATGTTACTGTTGCTTTTAGCCCCAGGAGGACATCTCCTCCAGCTGGCTTATCGACACACGACTGTGTCCTGTTTGCCAAGGGAAGTTATCCCTCT
>NC_069004.1:25045506-25047595 GCF_001194135.2 Octopus bimaculoides
TTTGTCTCTCTCACCAGGGTCATCAGCTGTCGAACGCCGACGAAGGGAAATAACCCTGAAATCCGGATACGTTCGTGCTGCTGATCGGGGTGAGAGGGATAACTTCCCTTGGCAAACAGGACACAGTCGTGTGTCGATAAGCCAGCTGGAGGAGATGTCCTCCTGGGGCTAAAAGCAACAGTAACATCCACCCCTAGGGGTCAGCCACACTTAAGTGGCAATATACTACACTTTATCGTGCAGTTACTGTTAATACTTCATTCAGAGAATTAACATTGCTTATATATATATATATATATATATATATATATGATCCACTGACGATATGTATAACAAAACCAAAACCATTCACAGTAAAAAAAGCACATGAAAGTTTGTTTTCAAAAACAACTACAAACTAATCACAGTTCTTAAATCTGACAGAAAAATATAGGTAGGTTCGCTAGTGTAATCGGCAGCACACTCGGTCGCGTAAACAGAGAGGTGTGGGTTATAGTCCCATGCGTACGGGAATACCTACTTTTTTCTCTGTCGAGCAGCTCATATGCCCCATAATTTCGACTATTTTCTTTATTCATTGCGTGGTGATCGCTATAAGCTTTAAGCCTCTAAAATGCTATTATATATATATATATATATATGTCGTCAGTGGATCACATATCAAAAGATTAGCGCATTCTAAAATATACAGCAATAAAGTATTTATATGTAGTTAAGTCTTTGTTCGGTTATAGAGTGGACCAAAGTTACATTTGTCCTCGGCTTTAGAGTCTGACAGAATCTCCACGGAGCTAAACCCTTTGTGTATGCAAAACCAATGGTCACTGTATGACCGAACATTTTTAATTTCCCGCATGCACATTGTTTTTGATTTTGTCGACTGCACAGTATTGTAGTGTCAGTTGGGCACCATGACGCAATTCGTAACGACATGCTGTACTGTTTGGCATTCGCGCCAAAAGCTCCATTGCGAACAGATGGTGAATACACAGAACAACCATTGGCTTCCCGTGTCCCCAAAATATGTTTCGCGAGAGATAAAGTCAAATATCCAGTCAACATCATGGGGTTTGGAATGATCAATAGTCATGGCAATGTTATGCCTCCATTCATCTTTTCACATGGCCTCAGATTCAACACGGAGGCCTACATCAAGTGCATGGAGGAGGTAGTGCCGCCATGGGTCAGGACGGTACTACTGGAAGACACTGTCTGGCAACAGGACTCTGTACCATGCCACACAAGCAGGAGAACCCTGTCATGGCTGCTAGACAATTTCTGCGACCACGTCACGCATAACATCTGGCCACCAAACTCACCAGACTGCAACCCCGTAGATTATTATGTGTGCGGTGCAGTTGAGCGAGAGATCAACAAAACGTCTTGTAACACCAAAGATGAACTGAAGGCAAGGATTATGGTAGCATTCAGCAACATAAACAAGGAAACCGTCCAGAAGAGTTGCAAGAGATTCCGAAGTCGTCCGGAGGCCGAGTTTGAAGCCAAGGGTGATTTTATTGAATAGATCTACTCTTTAGTATATCAAGAGATTCTTATGTAATTTTGGTAAATAAACCTGCTGAAATGAGATGTCAGTCTTATTTTCATTTTTGCATAATTTACACGACAGTTTATTCACCGCACCCTGTATATACTTACATACATTCATACCTCCATACATAAGTACTGTTTTCACTTTGCTAAAGATTTTCTACTATTTGAAAATAATATGTATTCTTGTTTTTATACTATTCATTTGGTTCTTTATAGATTATTTTAATAGATAACTTATTTAACACTATATTATTTAGAAGTTATAGTTTCATTTCAACGTAATATTAGAACTTCGATTGGAATAGTGTTGATATATTTTCGATTATTTTTGATTAATATTATTTGATTAATTATTAATCTTTATAGTTTAGAATATCGTTAAAGTTTTTTTTTAAATCAAAACTTTGTATATATATATAAAGTTTAACCTTTTATTCTTAATAATTTTTTCTTTCCTAATTTTTTCATTCATAATTTTTTCCATTCATAATTTTTTCATTCATATTTTTTATTATTACGTTTGTAGAAATAAATA
>NC_069004.1:25048340-25049561 GCF_001194135.2 Octopus bimaculoides
TATATATACATATATACATATTTATAAACATAATTAAGGGATCAGCAAATATTTGCTTCACTATATACCGAAGTTCAGAAATAGCAGCTAAAAAAGCTGAGAATCCCTCATTGTTTTATTAATTAATAAATTGATAATCCTTTACCCTTTTAATTTGTAATAATACATATATACATATATATATATATATGCATATACATTTTTATACTTATATACGTACATACCTACATATACATACATACATACACACACACACACACACACACACACACACACATACACTCACACACACACACACACACACACACACATATATCTGACTTCTTGATGTAGAACCTAGCTATCTTCGGGGTATTATAACAATCATTATGAAAACTGTCAAAGTGGTTGAAAATCTTTTGTTAACTGAAATTATCCATGTAGCTAGCAGGCAAATGTCCCCTATGTCTGTTTGAAAACTGTTAACAACAAACAGGTGAGGTAGCTATAATTTACTCAGCTACTAATTTTACTCATCTCTAAATCGGACGCTAAATTTTGATACAATTTTTTTTTTATGCACCTTACCCCGTACATAATTCGCATTTGTTTTTCATTTAAAATCAAGTATACAGTAGAACAGTACAATTTATACAAGAGTAAACACGGCAATTGAAATGTTTTGGAAAATACAGATGATACAGCTAGGAACATACTTTTGAGTGCCTTTATCTTCTGTTTCACTATACCAATTTAATGGCGTAAATTCCTTTACTTACAAAAGCAGATATGAAACAGAAGGCGAAATAAAATAAAAAAAACATTGAGTGTATGGAAGCAAGCAATTTTCACACAAACAACTGTCGTATTCTTTAATGAAATTTGCAACATGCAAACAATATGTGCCAACGATGATGTGGTTGATTTAAATTTAATTTCATTACAAGCTGACAATCACAGAAAACGCAATATTACTCATTGTTTTTGATTCGATAACGTTTGTCAAAGCAAAACGAAGGCTTTTGTGAGTTATATATTGTGTGACTGTAGAAGATATTTCACAGATATGTCCTCTTTTATACACTTTGCAATAGAAGCAGATCATAAAATATTTCTTGAAAAATTTATCAGCAATGGCAAAACACTCTCTTCAATTATTCGACAAAGTTCCAAACTTCTTATAAGCATACATACATATACACATACGTCAATGTATTACTTCGTACTTACATGAATATATAT
>NC_069004.1:25050992-25051288 GCF_001194135.2 Octopus bimaculoides
AGAGAGAGAGAGAGAGAGAGAGAGAGAGAGAGAGAGAGAGAGAAAGAGAGAGTTTGGTGTCCAAGACTTAAAGAGCAAGTACTGGGGTTATTTGCTTGATTTACCCTACAAAGCGGTCTCTCCCAGCATGGCCGTAAGCCAAGGACTGAAATACGTGAAAGAGCGAAAGAGTTAAAAAGAGTATTAATACAAGCAAACATAATCACACACATACAAACATAAATACACTTATGCATTATACATACATTATATATACACACGTTCATACATACTCAATGTATATATATATATTTATA
>NC_069004.1:25051392-25056334 GCF_001194135.2 Octopus bimaculoides
ATATACACACACATACATACTTGCATACAAACGTAAATATACACATGTATAATACACGCATAAACACATATATAGACACATATAAATATACATATACATACATAAAACTTCATCATTCAGCACATCAAAGGTGAAGTAAAATACGGCAGACACATTATTGTCCAAATCTCCCAATATTTTATTTTAAACATAAAGCTCGAAAACATCAGTGGTTGTGTGCACCTCATAAATCATTTAGTAGCAAATAATGGTTCTTAGTCAATAGGGCTGTCTGAAAGAAATCATAACAGCAGAAGTTTCAATAAACAGATAACGAATACGAAGCAATAAGCAAAGTTATTCTCAATAATATTTGGAATAATAAATAATATTTTTAAGTATTATGAAGGTATAAAATGTGGAACTTTACAACAAAAGGTATATTATGTGCAGACACCGGCTGTATACCGACTGGCGATATTTGAGTAATTAAGAGAGAAGAAGAGAGAGAAAAAAGAAATGAGAGGGAGAGTTAGAGCATGTGAGAGTGTTTATCAGTGTAAATATGTGTGAATTTGCGTTTATATATGTGAAGATATTGGTGCGGGTGAATTTATTGAGGTGTGTGTTGAAGTAGTATGTGTTAATGTGTGTGAATGCAGATGCATATATGTAAGTGCTTGTTTGTGTCTGTGTGTGTGTGTTCATGTATATGTATATTTGTGGATGAATGCGAATGTATAGATGTAGATGTATTGATCGTGTGCGTATATGGGAATGTGTATAAATGTGTATATGAATGCGTGGATGTTTGAATGTGGGTGCAAAGTGAATATATGTGCATGTATGTGATAAATGTATTCGCGTGTGTGCGTGTGTGTGTGTGTGTGAGGATATATACGGAAGTGTGTGCGAATGTGCGCTTTGGAAAATATGCGAGTAAGTAATGCGCATGTAATTGTGCGTGTGAATATATTTATCTGTATTCATATGTGAACGTGTGTGTGTGTGTGTGTGTGTGTGTGTGTGTGTGTGTGTGCGTGCGTACGTGTGTGTGTGTTTGTGTGTGTGCTTGTGTGTGTGTGTACAAAAGTATGTACCTCTGTATGTGCACACATTTGTATGTGGACATCTATATGTGCGTGTATGCGTCTATGGACAGATATGTGTGAGTCGAATTCTCGAAAGCTATTTGGGTATTCACAAGACGAAGAAATTAATTCGCGCAAACATCTGATGCCTTAAAAATCCAATCAAGATATTGAATAATTCATCACTTTATGCACACCACGAAGTTAAATTCTATCTACAGTTACTTCAGAGAAATCCAAGATTACCAAAGTACTAAATCCATAGCAACGGCTTCGCGTAGATAAAGACGTTCTTCTACAAAACTAGACATTTTATTTTTTAGAAATCGTTGTGGATGGTTTTTAATGGTTTGCCCCAGTTTGTGTTGTGCCACGCATTCCAACAGTAGAAATATTTGTTTTGACTTTTGGTACACGGTCAGCAATTATTATTAGGGGACAGAGCAAGTCGGTTACGCTGACTCCAGGATTTGGTCTGGTATTTTATTTAAAAGGATGACAGGAAAAGTTGACCTCGGTGGAAGATGAACTCACAACGTATAAAACTGGAAGATGCTGCTAAGCGTTTTGTCCGACGTACAAATGATTCCTGCTGTCCCACTGCCTACACTGCAGAAATAATAAAGTCTGACACACGGTCATATATATTGGTGGTCGGTGGGATCATTCAACTAAATAGATAGGGGCACTTGAACGGTATTTTAGTTTATCAACCTTTAGAATGTTAGCAGTCGCCAGTACCGAAATCGTTGTAATTCTCAATTCACAGTTGACGATGATCTGGCAATACTAACATACATACATACATACATACATACACACATACATACATATATACATACATAGCTACATACATACATACGTACATACATTCCCATTTTCCTAACACAGGCAATTAGCTGTACAGGGAAAATTTGTAAACCATTTCTAATATTCTGCATTTGAGTGTCGTGGGTGGACATATGCACAAGATCAAATACACATAGGGAATAACACACTGACCTACACAGATATACAATAATGAAGCACATATACTTATGTAGTAATGTGACTCGCACACCTACGAAAGAAGTGTAAGTTTATTTGCATGCAAACACGTATAAAACACACACACACACACACACACACACACAATCATACATGTAAATATATATATGCGTGTGTGTGTGTGTGTGTGTGTGTGCAACAGCCAGTTTAGATAACTACAAAACCTGGGGACCATTATGATTAATGGAAAATGCCTTCTCACACAACTTTTCTTTCATCAGCAATGAACCAGTTACTGTTGTTATATAAGAGCGTCCACCTCATGGTGAGCATGAACGATGCCTAGGGACACATAGCTGACGAAACGTAACGATGGACAAACGCATACGTCCTACAGTCTTGTGATGTCTTTCATGTCTTAATGTTTCCAATGACAGTCTCTCTATAAGGAAAGTTTCTTCTCTTGAATGTGTCTGTGTAGCATATGGCCTTTCCATGTTAAAGTGTACACGAATGTTAAATTTGATTATGTACAACCATATTTCATTAACCACTGCGTACTGCGTCTCTGGAGGCGCAATGGCCCAGTGGTTAGGGCAGCGGTCTCGCGGTCATAGGATCGCGGTTTCGATTCCCAGACCGGGCGTTGTGAGTGTTTATTGAGCGAAAACACCTAAAAGCTCCACGAGGCTCCGGCAGGTGATGGTGGCGAACCCTGCTGTACTCTTCCACCACAACTTTCTCTCACTCTTACTTCCTGTTTCTGTTGTGCCTGTAATTCAAAGGGTCAGCCTTGTCACACTGTGTCACGCTGAATATCCCCGAGAACTACGTTAAGGGTACACGTGTCTGTGGAGTGCTCAGCCACTTGCACGTTAATTTCACGAGCAGGCTGTTCTGTTGATCGGATCAACTGGAACCCTTGACGTCGTAACCGACGGAGTGCCAACAAACTGCGTCTCTAATTAATTTATTTTCCAGCATGAAAATTTTTTATGCACTCAGAAAATATACGATTTACTATAAACAAAAATATCTTCTCACACGGCTTTTCGTACACGTAACATTTGCTATTCTAATATAAGAGCGTCCAGTTCAGAATGGCCATGAAGGAAGGTTCGAGATATTTAGCTGACCAAGGGAGGTGACTCAGAGATGTAGGCGCCATACGATCTATTCATGTCATTCCTGGAGTAGCAGTGAGTTAATGCAGTGTATAGTCTTACCACGTTCAACTGTACACGAACATGTCATATATGATTGTAGAAAAATATAGTTCACTCAACGCTACTTTGTGCGTCTTTAATTAATAAACACACTCACACACACACACTCACATTGCTATGAGGGACACATGTAACAATTTATGTGTGGGAGTCGTATGAGTGTGTGTGTGGGCGGGAGCGTGCGTGCCTGTCTGTCAAGATGCTGACAGTCGTACTTTTCTAAAGTAACATAGACAGATCTAAGCTGGAATTTCCTAGTACATATTTGGTTCAAATGCTAACCAACTGTATGACGGTGAGTTATATACAAAAACAAAAAATACTATTCACTAACATACCATTCACTTCAACCACTACAACAATAACAGCAGCAACAACTACAACAAGTACGGCAATACACATACATTCGTGCAAAAACACACATGCACACACACAAACACACACACACACACACACACACACACATATGTATGTATATACATCACGTAGGTGGTGCGCAAGCACGCACACACACACACATAATATACTCTCTCTCTCTCTCTCTCTCTCTCTATATATATATATATATATATATATATATATATATATATACATATATATACATACATATATACATATATATACACATATATATATTTACATACATATAAACATATATAAATCTGTCTATATATCTATCTATCTATTTCTCTGTTTACCTAGGTAGCTATGTGTGTGCGTGTGTTTGTTTATATGTATACATATATATGTTTAATATGTATGGATATATATATATATATATATATGTACATATATATATATATATATATATATATATATATATATATATATATATATATATATATATATATATATACACACACATATATATATATATATATATATATATATATATAGGTTTAGAGGGCGTCTGCGTGTGTGTGTTAATGTGTCCATATATGTGTGTATATATTTGTGTCTGTGTATACGTGTATGTGTATGTGTATGTGCCTGTGTGTGTCTGTGTATATGTGTGTATGTGAGGATATGCTCGAGCATATGTACGCACGTATACGTGTATGTGTGTATGTGTGCGTGTGTCTGCGCGCACGCGCATGGGTGGGTGTATATGTGTGTGTGAGCGCGTGTATTCATTTGACCCAGTAGTCTATGAGAGATGTCAGTGAAGAGACATAGGCCTTGTATATTTGCCAAAATCTATCAGACTGATTGCTATTTCTGTTGCATATTTACAGACACAGAGAAAAGAGTAAGTCTCGTTGATGTATATCCTTTCTGAACATACAGGCATATGCACATATAGGCATACACAGATATATAAATATATATGCATATATATATATATATTTAAAGACTGTCATACCGGCCATGACGAAGGGAAATAGCCCTGAAACTCGAGTCGCCTTTATATATATATATTTATATTTATATATTTATATATTTGATCCTTTATATTGAACACTCAATATTTCATCTACATTCAATACTTTATTTCATGGTGCCATCCATTTTTATTTTATTTTATATTATATATTGTATATTATATTATATATTGTATATTCCATATTCTATACCCCACATTAGTTCTGCAGGAATATAAATAAAACATAAAAAACAGACAGTGTTGGAACTCTTTTAAGCAAAATAATATATTCCTCT
>NC_069004.1:25056997-25058037 GCF_001194135.2 Octopus bimaculoides
ATATATATATATATATATATAATCTTCTTTTGTTAGGAACAGTTTGATGTATCGATGAACAGTCAACAGCGTTGGAAAGCTTCAAGTTTCGAGTTATATTCGAGAAAATGTTAGCTGATATGGAGGACTGGAGACGATCTAAATACTAGATTTGCACCGGCTATCAAAGTGCCAATAGTATGATTGCTGCTCGATGCACTGTGAACACTGAAAGGGCTGCAAGGCTCGACATGGACATCAGGAAAAAGCAAGTTCCCTTAAACTTTGAGAGTCTTATGGTGTGTCTCCAGGGAAGTTGTACATGATGTACCCTAAATCGTTGAACAGGGATTAGGCTCAATTCAAATAGCTTTACGAAGCTATGGAGACTGTGGTCAGTCCTTGGCTGGAGAGGGTCACTGCTTGAAGGCTACGTGTGCTCGCAGGATTCGGTTCCCTGCAATATCTCCGGAATGAGCCGGAACTGCTTGTCGGAAAATTTCTACTTCTCCAGCCCTGTTGTTTGGCCTCCGAATCTTCCCGATTATAATGGCATGGTTTATTACGTATATTGCGGCTGTGAGAAAGACACCAACAAGCTCTGCCTTCAACACCAAGGCCGAACTGGTGGCTAACATCAAGGAGATGTTCGAAGATCTTCGCGGCAACACAGCAAGGAACGCATGCACTGGGATCAGGCACCGTTCTGACGCGTTCAAAAAAGCTGAGGGTATCTGCTTTCCCAGTCATAATCCAGTTGGCATATTTTTTTCATTTTTCTTAAATACAATTATTTTTTCGATTTAATGTTATCTTTCTTCTTCCTTTTAATCGAACAGTTAAAATTAGTCCGAACACCCAATATATACGACCATTTTACGTTGAGAGCACCGGTTCTCGTCCGATTACCGAAGTTTAGCAACATCGAGCCTAGTTAGTACTTAGATAGGTGACCGCTTGGGAAACCTAGGTGCTTTAAGCATTCCAACACTCCACTGGCGGTGCCCCAGCGGGGCCCCAGCCTCAAGGCTGAAACGTCTAAAAGGATAAATATATATATA
>NC_069004.1:25058575-25060701 GCF_001194135.2 Octopus bimaculoides
TATATATATATATATATATATATATATGTATGTATGTATGTATACGATGGGATTCTACCAAATCCACTCACAAGGCTTTGGTCGGCTCGAGACTATAGTAGAAGACACTTGCCCAAGGTGTCCACGCAGTGGAACTGTACCTGGAACCGTGTGGTTGGGAAGCAATCTTCTGACCAAAGATACACACACACACATACACACACATACATATATAAGAAGATAATTTTATAACTTCCGTTAAACCGAAAGGCAATTTCGTTAAACCGAAGAACAAAAACAAAAATAAAAATAGGACTGCAGCTGGAAGTGCTCAGGGGACACCGAGGCGAAAGGAAAAATAAATTGAAAGGTATAATGAATAAACAAACAGTCCAATCGGTCAAAACAGTTTTATATCATTCCCAAAATGGACTTAAATGAACTAATTATATTTTTTTATTTATACTCTTGTATTTTCATATATTTATATTTATATTATTTTAGCTCGATTGCTTTAAATTTCTAGTCGCCTTTATTATGCATGAATTTATTCCATATATTTTTCTTCTTTCGATTTCACTCGTATTACTCTTTTAGGTTTTATCACCTTTTATTCCTACATTTGTGTATATTTTATACTATTGGGTTTTACCAATGGATGCCCTATTATATCAATATATATTTATATTCGATTTTTGATAATTTGGGAATGATTTAGATTTGTTTTGACCGATTGGAGTGTTTATTCATTATACCTGTGTGCGAGTGTCTATGCGGGTGTGTATATATTTCTATTATTGTTTCTGGCGAATGTGTGGATGAGCATGTGTGTGTTTCAAGTGAGGGTGGATGAGTATATATATACATATAGGCACATGTACGTGGGTGTGCGGGCACGTAAGTGTATGTATGGACGTGCGCGTTTACGTGATTGCTATGAACATTTTTACTCCCTTACCTTTACTCCCTCCCTTTATTTATCAGTCATCCTAATAGCTCTTTTGTCTTAATAACGGTCAACCACACAGTAATTTCCCTTTGTTTAACATTAATTTTCATAGCATTTTCTTCAATGGCCCGATAACTGAAGAGATGCCGGCGTGGATTTCCGCCCCGACATCCAAAACTCGGAGTTTTATCATGGCTACCGAATAATTGTCACACATATTTACAGATAAATTCCTCTATTTACATAATATCGAGGTCTCTTTCATTCTTTTGTTGTCTTACCATTTCTATCAATATATATATACATGCATACATGCATACACACAAGCATACATACATACTCTATCCAGATGACAAGTTCGAGTTTATACCTGTAATCATTGGGGCTCTGGGATATGTAACACACTGTCTAAATACCAATCATGATAAATTAGGCTTCTCAGAACCAGAAAGGGGAAAGCTCATTCGAAGACTACAGATCCAATCCATCACTGGAACTGTGAAAATCTGTAAAACTTTCCAGAAGTTTATCATTTAAACATATATGAGCATGTCGAGATATGCAACTATATGCATTGGAATACATACAGAAAGCATACAAATATTCACATACATACATATATGCATACATACATACATACATACGTACATACGTACATACATACACAAATACCCCGTTGTAGATATTGAAATTGCAATGAAGGAGTCTTGGACGTAGGTTAGAAATCAGGTCTTTCTCTATTAGCAAGACATCTTGAAATAAATTGTATAATGACATACGCACAGATATTGATACATGTACATACCAACTTTCATGTGTGTATGCATGAGTGCTTCTAAGTGTGTTATATATGGATCTATGAGACAAATACTGTAATGGTAGTAGTAATTCGCAGCGAGAGATAGGGTTATATGTAAGACATAATTAGTAGTGGAAGTAAGAGGTCATATTTTCATAGGGAACATACACAATTTTTAGCACCGATGTGGAAACAGATGCTGTAGAAAAATCACGTTTACTCTTTAGTCTCTAAGACCAGAAGATCGAGGTCGACCCCGACTACAGTTTGATCTGAGGTCAGTCGTGTATATAAATATGCATAAATATGTCTGTATATTATGCTACACGCACACACACACACACACACACACACACACACACACACACACACACACATATATATATATATATATATATA
>NC_069004.1:25061871-25063883 GCF_001194135.2 Octopus bimaculoides
ATATATATATATATATACACGGTGATATTCTTGGACTATTTAAAGAATTCATTCCAATCTTTTTCTATCTATCTATCTATCTATCTATCTATCTATCTATCTATCTATCTTTCTGTCTGTCTCTATCCTTATCTCTCTCTCTCTCTCCTCTATAGATACAGACGGATTCACAAAGACACACGGACAAAAGCACACAGACATATATTTATATTTATATATATATACGTATACATGTGTTTCTAACGTATGTATGAAGATATATATATATATAAAAATATGTATAAATATATATTGATATTATATGGTGTGTGTGCGTGTATGTGTATGTGTGTGTGTGTGTGTGTGTGTGTGTGTGTGTGTGTGTGTGTGTTTGTGTGTGTGTGCATGTGTGTGTATGTGCGTGTGTTTGTGTTCCTGTTGCGTTCATGGTTGTGGCTGTGTGTGTAAGTAGGCATATTTATGTAAATATTTCGTTCGGAAGCTACTTGACCTGAACTTGTGAGTTCAAAGAGAATTTGTTGTATCTCTTGAGAACCATTATGCCAAGAAATTTTATGTTTGTTTATTATTGGCATAATGACCCTCCCGAGATGCAAGAATATATATTTATTCACACACCAACACACACTCATGCCCTCGCATACATATATATGAGTATCTACTCGCACTCATAAACGCACACACACACATGCACAAGCAGATATTTATGTAAGTGTATATGTATGAGGTGATATCGGACTATTTATGTTTATTAAAATAATAACATATTTATCCATTGTTTAAAATTATTTCCATCAAAATAGTTACCTTGCGCAGCACTACGCCGGCCGCAGCGTTCCTGCCACATTTGTAGTGAGCCAAGGACCTTCTGAGATTCGCTCTTGATCTCAATAATGGTGTTGAAACAGCAACTTTGTGCTGTATTTTCAGCTTCGGGTAGAGAAGGAAGTCCGTAGGTGCTAAATCTGGCGAATTCTGCTAAATCTGGGTGTGGAAGCGGTACCGTGTTGTTTTTCGCGAGAAACTCATGAGTGAAGAAACCTCGGTGGCAGGGTGCACTGTCGTCGTGAAGAGTTCCCTTCTTTGCGCTCCATAGATCCGGTCGCTTTCACCGAATGTCCTCCGTCAAACTCCTCCGATTGTCCTCCAACGATCCCCATGCACAAGCTGAAGAATTTTCTTTCCATTTCCGGGGATGACACGCATCGTAGGTCGTCCAGATCACTCATCGTCATCCAAGGACTTTCTTCCACTTTCGAAGCGCCCGTGCCACTTAAAACATTGCCCCGTGGCCATAAGCTTGCCTAAGCATGCTCAATGTCTCTGAAGGAGACTCTCCAAGTTTAACGCATAATTTCACGTTGGCTCTTTATTCCAGCTTCATGTCGCAGAATAAAGCATACACGTGATAATAAAAACAGAAATTTCGCAACTTGCGAAGTAAATACAGCGGCATCTTTCTGCACACAGCCTCATGAAGATGACTGCTTGCTTTCACTGCGCTTGCAACTGTGTGCTGCCATCTGCTGACGCGCTACAGAACTAGTCTGCATGTATGTATGTATGTATGTATGTATGTGTGTGGTTTCATGCATTTTCCGGTCTTATGAATGTTTGCTGCGTAACCACAATCGTCTAGACACCAGGTTCGATCCCATTGCCTGGCATCTTAAGAGTCCTTATGAGGAAAACAGCAATACAAATGTCATTTAAAGCCCGTCGGATGGACAGTAACGGGAATTTGAAAGCGACACACTGATCCACGCTGACACCGTCAGGAGAGTGTTTTTGAAATTTACACGTCCCTACGGGATACTCAGCCACTTACGTGCGTATGTACTGGCCAGGTGTATCTGTTGATTGACCGACTGGTGTAGTCATAGTCGGTCTGATAATTGACAGTCTTCAATCAATTTTTCTAACGGAGGAGTATTTGTGCGAAGAGTCTCTCAGCTTCTCCACTGTGTATATCTTTGTACATATATACACACACATTTACACACAAACACACA
>NC_069004.1:25065856-25066388 GCF_001194135.2 Octopus bimaculoides
GAGAGAGAGAGAGAGAGAGAGAGAGAGAGAGAGATAGATAGATAGATAGATAGATAGATAGATAGATAGATATATACATGTATGTATGTATCATAGTTGTCTACTTGTGACTGAGGAAGACCAACTCAGACCATTATGAATATTGTGCACTCAAAACCTTTAAGCAACTATGCATCAATATTCATGTCAAAAATCAGTAATGCTTGAGCAGAACTGTAAGTCCAACAATAACACGACACCTCATAGACCCTCACCGCTCTATTGATGTGATCCAGAGACAAACCGAGGCAATATCTTGCGAGTTCGGGAATATAGACGATCCCAAAGTTGAAGTACAAAAAAGCAGCCCCAAATGTTCAATACTATTCGTCGTGTATCTGGCTTTGTTTTAGAGTAGTGATCTTTTCCAAGGGACATGCTTTAACAAAAGCTGAGCCGTGCCTCACATCGAGTGGCTTTCAAGCACGCTGGCCACAAACCCGGATTTTGTGTGTACCTGCGTATATATATATATATATATATATATATATAT
>NC_069004.1:25066786-25069497 GCF_001194135.2 Octopus bimaculoides
TATATAAAGATAGATAGAGGGGTAGATAGACAGAAAGAAAGGAAGTCAGACGGACAGGTAGATAGATAGATAGATAGATAGATAGATAGATAGATAGATAGATAGATAGATAGATAGATAGATAGATGAAGATGTATATAAATATGTGAGTTAAGTATACAGATATATATGTATGTATATAAGTTTTGTGCTTAAACGAATTTTTAGAATGACAAAAGATTTAATGTCGGTCAGAATCAATACTAATAATATGAGAGTGAAATAAAATATAAATTTAGTTTTGACTTGAAAATTTAATTTCAATAAACGGTTTATTAAATCACTGCATATGATGAAGCACTGAGACGAAACAAGAAGTTCTAAATTATATATTCTATGTTCTATGCAAAACTTCTTGTCGATGTTATCGTTTCTGCCGACGTTGTTATTCGAGTTTTGATGACTTCGAATTGACTGTTGGCCTTTGCCATTGCATAAATTTCTGCAGCGTGATACAATTTGTACCTTCACCTATAGTTATATATACCTGTTTGTATTCGAAAAAATCTCAACTAAGATTTTTTATATATTACTTTTTACTTGTTTCAATCATTAGAGTGCGACCATGCTGGGGCACCACCTCGAAGAATTCTTAGTCGTAGGAATCGACCGCAGATCTTTTTTTTTCTTTTTTTCTGCAAAACTTTGTTTGCGAAATTTTAGTTTTTGTGTTTTCGTTTTCCGTTTTTTTTAACCTTCCGCGTTTTCCATATGCTGCCTTCTCAGTTTTACCGCGTTTCTTCATTTCTTCTTTTTTTTTTTAGTTCATTGTGACATGTGGGTGGTTTGTGCCTGATGAGTATGTTTAGGAAATTTCTCAACTGATGAAACTATTAGTAGCATTTGAAGATATGCATCGTGACCTTTAAATAAATAATATTTATCTCTCACCAGTTAAAATACTTTTTTTGTTGAATTTTCTATCGCGGAACAGTACATTATATATATCTAAATGTACGACGCGTTTCTTTCCTGTTCCGTCTACCAAATCCACTCACAAGTCTTTGGTCGGAACAAGGCAGTAGCAGAAGACACTTGGCCAAGGTGCACCTATGGATAATGAAATGTAAAAACAGAAGTTCGAGTCTCTTTGATAACTCAGTATATAATGGTACTTCGTTTGAGCTCTTGATACGGAAGGGTGCACCTCTTCATGGCTTAGTATAAAAGGGTGCTCCTTTAGATAATTTAGTATATAACGTTCACCGTTTGATGTCTTAGTATATAAGGCATTATTGGATGGATTTCTATATAATGTACGGCAGTCTATGCACTTCTGTACGTATTTATGCCCAGCAACATGTCTACTTTGCTCGAAATGTTTCTTGGTATATATCACTTAATCTTTCTTTCATTATCCCTCTCTCTAATCCATCTCAGTTTCACTCCGTACGACTAATGCTTCTCTCAGAAAATGTATGTGTAATCATAGATGAGTTCGTATGTTTGTGTAATGTATCCACGCATATATTCATATGTGTATACACGTGTGTATATATCCATATATGTATACATGTTTGCACGCATGTATTCATATATGTATACACGTGTGTATATATCCATATATGTATACATGTTTGCACGTATATATTAATATATGTATACAAATTGAAGTATACACACAGCACACACATATATCAATATCTACACGTATGATGTATGTCTTCAGTTCAGTTAAATGTCAGTAAAATGATATTTATCTCTCTCTATATGAATTTATATACATACACGTATAATTATATATGTATAAATATTTATATATGCGCATATATATATATATATATATATATATATATATATATATATATGTACACACACAAACACATACGTATGCACATACACACTCACATACACACATATAAGGACATATAACTAGCAATGTATCTCTGTAGCCACATCTCCCTTTCTCTCTCCCCATGTCTATCTGTGTCTCTCTCCCTCTCCCTCTCTTTCTCTCTCTCACTCTCTATCCCTCTCCCTCCTCTCTCTCTCTCTCTTTCTCACTGTCGCTGTTTCTCTGTACATACATATAAACCTGAAGATTATTTAAAGAATCTATACTTGGGATAGAATCGCTAATTTACTGTCAGATCGTTGAAATGGAAGCATTTTCTTACTTTGGTAATGGCTCAAATTTAATTGATTTCCCAGAATTACAGAGTTACTGATAATTCCTGACATTTGAAGCGAACGAACATTAAGACACTAACACACACACACACACACACACCTGTACATATACTTACTTATATGTATGTATATATACGTTGGTATATTTGTAATGTATGTATGTAAGCATATATGTATGTATATATGTATGCATGAACGTACACACGCATTAAATGTATGTATGTATTTATGTAGATGTACGAGTGTGTAATTACATCATCAGGATTATATTGCAACTATGGAAATCTCGTTGCAAGAAGAAATATATAATATGTACAGGATATGTAAGTGAATTTATAGAAACGGACGTGCATATGAAAGTATGAATGTTTATCTATCTATCTATCTATCTATCTATCTATCTATCTATCTATCTATCTATCTATCTATTTATCTATCTATCTATCTATCTATCTATCTATCTATCTATCTATCTATCTATCTATCTATCTATCTGTCTATCCATCTATCTATCTATATCTACGCACAAATACACACATACC
>NC_069004.1:25069953-25071815 GCF_001194135.2 Octopus bimaculoides
ATATATATATATATATATATATACATACACTCATAAGTCTCGTACAGATTTACACATGCGTTTATCAGAATATATGTGCCTCTGTAGAATCGTTCGGATATACGGTTGCTTGAATATAAAACCCATTCAGTTTGTAGTTTACTGTGTGGTTTTTATTTCAAATATCTTTGGTGTTGTGTCTTTTTTTTCTCTTCTCTGTGTTTTGTTTTTGTTTCAAACCATCGTTGGTAATATAGTTTTCATTCTACTTCATTTATTTTGCGTTGTGTGAATTTTAACAGCCGTTTCTCTTAGCCAGCAGAATTTTAACCATGAATTTGATCATAAAACGACACTTCATTCTGAATTTAGAACTACCATAATGTAATATTAATATAAGGTGAATTGCAGACGCCTTAGAATTTGGTGATGGTTTGACTTGTCGGCAAAACTGAGTCAATATATAGTTTAGAAGTTACGTAAAATTGTTTTATATTTGTCGGAAATATTGAAGAAAATTACATTTCCTCGCTCTTGTCCTTTGTCTGTAAATGATGAAATGACAAAATTTACCAGGAGTAGGAGAATTGAATTCGTGGTAGAAAAGTGTAATAAAGCAAGATGGCTAATAGGGGAAGGTTTGAAATTATTGAAACTAATACAAAGTCAAAAACGTGTACAGGAATGTCTATTGTTACATCTCTCACACAGCCAAGCAATATAGTTCAAATGACTTGTTATATAGTTGTTGTTGTTGGCACTCCGTCGCTTACAATGTCGAGAGTTCCAGTTGATCCGATCAACGGAACAGCCTGCTCGTGAAATTAACGTGCAAGTGGCTGAGCACTCCACAGACACGTGTACCCTTAACGTAGTTCTCGGGGATATTCAGCGTCACACAGTGTGACAAGGCTGAACCTTTGAATTACAGGTACAACAGAAACAGGAAGTAAGAGTGACAGAAAGTTGTGGCGAAAGAGTACAGCAGGGTCGCCACTATCCCCTACCGGAGCCTCGTGGAGCTTTAGGTGTTTTCGCTCAATAAACACCCACAACGCCCAGTCTGGGAATCGTAACCGTGATCCTATGACCGCGAGTCCGCTGCCCTAACCACTGGGCCATTGTGTCTCCACTGTTATATAGATATAGAACAGAAAGAAAGAAAGTAGATGGGTACAGTACATCTAAGAGCCACAGGAGGAGGGAATAAGTTAAAAGATTAACAGCATTCTTGAGATAAGGGAGGAGCATATGAAATGAAACAGGTAGGTTATATTAAACAACTGCCAGTAGAGTTGCTCTTAGCATGACTGATGAATTTATTGAGTAGAGTCGGAATTAAAGTATTATTATAAAAGATGGCACGAAGCTGCAGAAGATAGGCAGAAGCAATTACGACCATATACAACTACATCCGTTACACAGTAGTCGTTCATATATTCAGAAAAATTTAAAAGCATTCATATACATTTCCTCGCTGCGATCACGCTAATTTAATTTTACTACGTTTACGACTTTATCATTGAAATAAAACACCTCACTCATGTTCACAATGATTAAGTTTCACTAAAGTGGTAAAATTGCTAGCGCGGGTGGACTGAGTCATTTGCATCTGTGGCATATTTGGCATAGCCATTCCTTGCAGATTTCGCTCCAGCAGCCAGCAACCGGTTTTCATTTATAAAATTCTTACCAACCGGCTCGTGCGAACCGGTGCCAATCGGATCCAGCTCGCCATTGCATAAATCACATACGAACACACTATCACAACAGAAACACGTACACACATAATACATACGTAGATATACATAATTACAGAAATCCATATATATATACATACATACATACATACATACATACATACATACATACATACATATATA
>NC_069004.1:25072299-25074886 GCF_001194135.2 Octopus bimaculoides
ATATATATATATATATATACCCTCAGACATGTGTGCTACCCTGCTGATATGAATGTCTCTTCAAAAAGCAAACAGAAAAAGAGTAAGTAAGGACAACTGCTTAGAAAGCTCTTGCTTCTATAATCAGGTTTTAAATTCACATTTATACCATTAATGATTGGTAAACATGGTTTCATGCGTTAATACCTAAGTGACAATCCGGATAAGCTAAGGGTTTCAGAAAAAGAAATCAACCAGCTAACTCACACATTACAAATATAATCTGTAAGTGGAACAGTAAAAATATGCAAGACTTTTTTCAAGTGTTACATAGATTTTGTTATCTACATTCCAATGATGGAGCTTTGTATTTTGGCTTGAAACCAGTTACTTCCCCAGAGGAAGACTTCAAATAATAAGAAACAGAAAAGAGCATACATACAAACATACATACAAACATACATGCATATATACATGCATACACACACATACATACATACATACATACATACATACATAAACACATACATACGAACGCATATACGTACATACATACATAAATACAACATACATACTTACATAATAGAGCTGACATAGTGATTTGATATGAAGAAGAGAAACTGTTAACATAAAACTAAAGGTCAGCGAAAAAGCAAATATTTATGCTGAGCTATTCAGAAATTTACAGCTAATCTACAAAGATTCAAAGCTCAGGTTTACACTCGTAAATATAGGGGCGTTGGGATATGTAACACACTGCCTAACTATCAGTCTTGGGACATGAGGCTTCTCAAAACCAGAAAGGAGAAAGATGATTCGAAGAAGACAGATCCAAGCCAACACTGGATCTGTAAAACTTTCCAGAAGTTTATCATTTAAGTATATATGTACATATCAAGAGATGCAACTATAAGCATGGGAATACATACATAACACAAACCATAAAAATCTGCACATGCGCTCACTCCAAATACTGCATACATACATACATACATACATACATACATACATACATACATACATATATATATACACACATATATACATACATGCATACACACATACATACATACATACATACATACACGATTCATGTTGAAATTCCAATCAACAAGTTTTGGATCTAGTTTAGAAACCGGCTTCTTGGCAAGAAATCTTGAAATAAAATGAATAATGATATACATACATACATGTATACATACATACATGTATACATACATGCATACATACATACATACATGCATACATACATACATGCATGCATACATACATACATACATACACACACACACACACATATGCACAAATACCTAGATGATGTTGATAAAAGTTCCGATGAAAGAGCCTTGAATCTATGTTAGAGTCCGGCTCTTTCTCTATGGACAAGAAATACAGAAATGAAACTGATTGATAACATACATACGTACGTACGTATGGAATACTGGTGGAATGTCCCAGTGAAGACCTCAATAAAATGTAAGCACAACAGGCCTGATATAATGATTTGGGATAGGGAAGAGAAACTGTGCACAGTTGTGGATATGTGGCTTCTCAAAAGTTGGGAAACGAGGCTTCACAAAACCAGATAGGAGAAAGCTAATATGAAGACAACAGATCCAATCCATCATTAGAACTGTAAAAGTCTGTAAAACTTTCCAGAAGTTTATCATTTAAATATATATGAGTATGTCTAGATATGCAGTTATATGCATGAGAATACATACATAAACCATACAAATCTATACATACATACATACATACATGCATACAAACAAAAATCCCCTGTTGTTGACGTTGAAATTCCTTGGAAGGAGCCTTGGATGTAGGTTAGAAACCGCTTCTTTCTCTATTGACAAGAAGTCTTGAAATAAACTGAATAATGCCATACACACATAAATGCATACTCACATGACGGCGTGTGTCAGGATATATAACAGCCATGTACAGCTACACACAAATTTCAGAACGTATGAGCATTACTCATGTAGTTACAGTGTGAATCTTTATCATTTCAACTGCTTAAGTTTGCTGTTCACTTCCTTTCAAAAAGATTTTGGTAATATTTTACTTGGCTACATTATTTACCATTATTTTTATTCCTCTTCCACTTTCTTTCTATTTTTCCCTCCCGGTCTGTGTCTGCTGTCTGCCCCCCCCCCCACTTCAGATACTCTCTCTTTCTCTCTCTCTCTCTTTCTGAGACAATTCTGTCTTGTTTTATTTTCATTTGTATGCATTACAAACGAACATGAAACGAATGAAAAAATTCTACATTAGTGTGTATGAGTGTGTTGATGCACGTGTATGTATTATATATGTATATATAATATTTGTGGATGTACACACACACACACACACACACACACACAGATACGCGTACTCACACACATATATACATACACGCATACAAAATATTTACGAATATATACATATACATACTACTAGTATATATATATATATATATATATATACATATACATACACAAACTTGCACACATGCATACATAAACATACACACAACTACACAACTACATATATATATATATATATATATATATATATGAGCATATATCTATCTGTCTGTCTATTGATCTATCTACGTGTGTGT
>NC_069004.1:25074896-25084773 GCF_001194135.2 Octopus bimaculoides
GCATATATCTATCTGTCTGTCTATTGATCTATCTACGTGTGTGTGTATATATATATATATATATATATATGGAATATACAGCGCCTTGCAATGGTTATTTTTAGATAAATCTAATTGGTTTAGTTAAATTCGCATCTTGGAAAGAAGCTATCGTCTGCAATTTTTTTTATTTATTTTTCGCCCTTCCTTTTATTTGTGAAAGACGCATTTAATGTGAAATACAAAATAATCGCAATAGGAACTCGATGTTGTTGTTTAGCGCCAGACTACATCAGCTGACCTCATATCCAACCGTGGCCATCCCAACCTAATATGCGATAGTAAGGTATATGCATGTACGAGGTCTGACTACAAAGTATCTGATCTGGGGCAATAGAAACTAAACTACAACACATATCAAATTGGCATTTCGTCTCTTTTGAAATGGCCTCCTTCTATCGCCGCACACTTTATGTAACGTGGTTTCCATTGATGGAAGCTTTGCTAGAACTGTTTTGATGATATCGAGCAGCTGCCTTGTCGCATCCTCTTGGATTTCATCGACGTTTTGAAATTTTGTTCCTCAAAAATGGGATTTCTATCAAACGTTGGTTTCCGGGTCATAGCCATAACCCACAATTCGTCACCTGTTATGACTGTTTTCAAAATGTGTTCGTTTTCCACGGCACAATCAAAAAGCTTCTGCGCATCTGAAACTCGTTCTTCTTTTGAGACGACTGCACTCGACACACTTTACTTCCAGGTACTGCTATAAACAACGGAAGTGAGTGAGAAAGTTATAGAGTGAATGCGCGACAGAGATGAAGATTTGTACTAAGGGGCTTCCCTTTTTACCAAGAAATAATCTTTTATCTTTATACTTGTTTCATCATTGGAATACGGCCATGCTAGGGCACCAACTTGAGGGGTTTACCCGAACAAATCTCTTAATCTTTTTTTTTGTCTTTTCTTTTCGAGTCAGCGCTTAGTTTTTTCAATCTCTTTTACGGAACCGCTAATTTACAGGTGTATCTGTGTGGTAAAAATATTGCTTCTCGATCACAGAGTCTGGGTTCAGTCTCACTGCATGCCACCTTCGGCAAGTATCTTCTACTATATTTGTAGAAAATTTCATTTTAAAATATCCATTTTCCTAGAAGTTATGAGGAAAGTAAATTGAGGAGGCAGATCTGTGTAGGTATGCCAAATTCCGTTTTTACCCTGCAGTCCGACTAAAGCCTTGTCAGTGGATTTGGTAGACGAAAACTGGAAGAAGTTCGTCGTATATATGTATATGTATATATATATATATATATATGTGTGTGTGTGTGTGTGTGTGTGTGTGTGTGTGTGTGCGTGCGCATATGTTTGTGTGGCTGTGTTTGTCTCCCCAACATCGCTTGACAACAGACGCTGGTGTGTTTACGTCATCTAACTTGATGGTTCGGCAAAAGAGACCGATAGAATAAGTACTAGGTTTACAAAGAATAAGCTCTGGGGTCGATTTTCTCGACTAAAGGCGGTGCTCCAGCATGGCCGCAGTCAAATGACTGAAACGACTAGGAGAATAAGAGAAAGTGACATAATTAAGAAGCAATACAATAAAATTTTGGAACAAGTAAGTTATGAGGAAAGTAAATTGAGGAGGCAGATCTGTGTAGGTATGCCAAATTCCATTTTTACCCTGCAGTCCGACCAAAGCCTTGCTCAACTCGTTTTTCTTTTATTGACCCCCGAAGGAGAAAAGGTAAAGTCACCTTCGGTGGAACTTGAACTCAGAACGGGAAGACAGGTGAAAAAGCGCTAACCACTTTGCCCAGTATGCTAACGATTCTTTTAAGAAGCAATGCAATAATGGTTCTTATAAGAAGTGATGCATTATGTCACCCACGCAGAAATTTCAAGTGGTTGAAAGAAGCATCGAGAATTTTTTGCGCTGTCCAATGAATATGATAATTATTAAATAGTGGATTAAGGCGAATTTCTCTTAATTTTAAAATTCTTTCTTCCTTCCTTGATTTTAAATATTCTCATCATTTTACTGGGTTTCTTTTCTTGTTTCGATGTGTGTGCGTATGTGTGTGTGATTCTATTTTAAAAGTTAGATTTACAACGTTCGTCCATGTATATAGCAACTAAATATATAATTAATATTTCTTTTTAGCGTTTTAATTTTTGTTTCTCATTATTAATGAATAATGAATTGCGTTGGATTTAGCCTGCGGGGTAAATAAGAAATTTAGCATACCTACGCAAGTCTGCCTCTACGACTTACTTTCCTCATAACTTCCAGAAAAATGGATATTTTAAAATGGAATTTTCTACAAATATTCTTCAAGTGGTGTCGATTTCAATTATAACGG
Source organism: Octopus bimaculoides (assembly GCF_001194135.2). NCBI lineage: Eukaryota > Metazoa > Mollusca > Cephalopoda > Octopoda > Octopodidae > Octopus > Octopus bimaculoides. The sequence continues at coordinate 25,077,239 of NC_069004.1, forward strand.
AAGTTGTGGTGAGGAAGTTTTACCGAGGGTCTGGAAATGATTTTCGGAAAACACATACGAATTGACTTTGTTTACCCATAACTTTCAGGTAAATGGGTATTCTCTGATGAAATTTTCAATAAATGCATTTCAGATGGCATATATTACGATTTATCGGAAATTTATATAAAACAAATCGGTGGACACGTACACATACACACTGTCACACACATTACGAAATCAAACTTGAAATTTTGAGACAAACTGTGATATCAGTATGTGTGTGTGCCAGCTTGTCGTGTTGGTTTCATGTTCTTGCTTAATGGAGCTGAGGTCATTCCAAGTTAGTGGTTCCAGAGGCGTCATCATGCGTAGAGCCGACCAGGTCTAATAGGATGATCTAGCAGGAGAGGAGACGGATGACATGTCTGTACCAGCGTATGCAGCGGATAGCTATGAGGTGGGAGGTTGAGGGCAGAGGATCCGCTTCACCAGGATCCTCCTCAGTCGTGCTATTCCTGCCATCAGAAGCAGACACTGCCCACAACAAGCCGGATTCATGCCGAATCGATATCTACTGCCGACCATATTTTTGCCCTTCGTCTCATCGTTGAAAGATCTCAAGAGTTCTGCAAAGATCTCCACCTCAACACCGCCTTCGTCGAACTCAAGGTAGGTTTCGACAGGGTCGACCACGCATCCTTCTGGAAAATCCTCAAGCTCGTCGGTGTGCCTCACAACATCCCCACCCTGTTTCCACAGCTCTACAGCAGTGCCAAGAGCTGCGTAGGTGAACGGGAAGTACTCTGACTGGTTCCCATATGTGTGAGTCCACCATTTTCTTTTTTACATATTACATTCTGATATATTCGTAATCTACATCATCTGGAAGGAATTTGTAGAAAATTTCATAAGAGAATACCCATTTTTTCTGAAAGTTACGAGGAAACAAAGCCGAATTTTATGAATTTTCACAAACTCCCCCTCCTCACTGTTGAAAAAATGCATCCACAATAATTTCAGAATTGTAGAAAATTTCTTACAAAATTACACAATTTTTCTGAAAGTTATGAGGAAACAAAGCTGTTTTGTGAATTTTCACGAACTCCCATCCCTACCCTCAGAAAAATGTTTCCACAGCAAACTCATATTATCAGAATTTGCACCATTTGACGCATATTTGTAAAAGAATTCCATTAAAAAAACATGAATTTTTCTGGTTGTTTTACGAAAACAAATTCGGACAACGTGGGCACATTTGTGTAGCTGTGCCCAAAATTGAATAAACTTTACACTGAAGATAAAGATCATAACGTTAATTTACCTTCTATATATTTGCAGTGATGATGTAATCCTCTTGCAACAAAGTCCCGACGATTAAATTACATAAGATGTCCTTTTGACTGCGGCCATGCTGGAGCACCGCCTTTAGTCGAGAACATCAACCCCAGAACTCATTCTTTGTAAGCCTAGTACTTATTCTATCGCTGTCTTGTTGCCGAACCGCTAGATTACGGGGACGTAAACACACCAGCATCGGTTGTCAAGCGATGGTGGGTGGACAAACACAGACACACAAACACACATACGTATATATATATATTGACCGATGACTGAACACTATTCAATTTTTTTTCTCCGTGTTTTTCTCCTTGTCTCCGTATTCTTTCTGTTGAAGAGCGTAGCTCGAAACGTCAAAGACTTTCCGTATTCCTGAGCGTCATACTAATACATCCTTTTGTTATTTACACCACCTGTCCTCGTCTGTTGTTGTTTTTTCCGTACATTCTCCCATATATATATATATATATATATATATACGACGGGCTTCTATAACGGCCCAATAACCTAGTCAGACCGACAGAATATGTACCAAATTTACTAACTGAGCGGTGGAGTCGATTCGCTCGACTAAAACCCTTCAATGCGGTGCCCCAGCATGGCCGCAGTCCAACGACCGCTACAAGTAAACGACAAAAGGAAATATAATAAGCAGTAATAATGGTTTCAAATTCTAGCATAAGGCCAGCAATTTGTGAGGAGGCTGCATGTCGATTATTCAACTGGTATTTATTTTATCGACCCCGAACGGATAAAAGGAAAAGTCGACCTCAAAGGAATCTGAACTCAGAACGAAATGCCGCTAAGCATTTCGCCCGATATGCTAACAGCTCGCCACTCTGATAAGCGTGTAATGATTCTTTCTACTATAGGCACAAGACCTGGAATTTTGGGGGAGGGGCCTAGTCGATAGCATCGACCCCATTGTTCAACTGGTACTTATTTTATCGATCCCGACAAGATGAAAGGCAAAGTCGACCGCGGTGGAATCTGAACTCAGAACGTAGCGACGGTCGAAATACGCTAAACATTTCGCCCGGCGTGCTAACAATTCTACCAGCGCGCCACTCTGATAAGCGTGTAATAATACCAACTAAAATCTTCTAGAATTCTAGACAATCAGTATCAGACTAGTCGTTTTGTCTTTATTGCTGTTTAGTCCTAGGTAGACTTATAATTAATGCTGTTTTAACGGTGACAATCCCCTGTTTTATTCAGATTTAATGTATTTAGAACTGCAATATGTAGTGCGTGCTGTGTATTCTAAGTTTATAGCGTACGATTTGAAGGAGACCTTTGTTGCTATTTCTAGCATGTCGAGCTCTCGGATAAAGGGTCCATCCATGGTTCCTTTACACAGATTCTTCCTGTGTAAAATAAATAACAACACGTTGAACGCTGAAAATGTCAACGCAGGCTTCGTTTTCGTGTTATTCGATAGAAGATAGTCAGAGGGAGAGGATGAGGGAGGAGGGAGGAGAGAAAAAGAGAAATTGCGAGAAAGAGACCTCTTGACGTCACATCAACTAATTTCTTGTTGGTGGCGGTGGTGGTGTTGGTGGTGTTATTGATATTGTCACAACTTGTATTGTTTTTGTTGTTGCTTTTATGTCATCGTATAATCTGTGGCTGTTCTTTCCTTCCTGATGTTGCTGTAATTGTCGCTGTTGTCCTTGAAGTTGTTGTTGTTGTTATGGTTTGTGTCGTCATCAACGAGAGCTCTATTGATGTACTGGTTGCCTTTTGTCGTTGTTATTGCTTTTGATGATTTTGTCATTGTTGTTGTTGTTGTTATTGTTGTTGTTGTAGCTGCCGTTGCCTAGTCGCCATCGTGGACAGAACCGTTGCTGTAGTCATTGATGCCACTGTAGCTATTGAAAAGCGCCTGGTATGATGATACCGCTGCCGTCGTCATCGTCATCGTCGTCGTAGTCATCGCCGCCGCCGCCGCCGCCGCCGCCGCCGCCGCAATCGTCTTTGTCGTTATTGTTATTGCTACTACTGCTGCTGTTGTTGTTGTTGTTGTTGATGTTATTTACAAAGTGATTTATTGGCCAATCAGGAAACGAAGGTGAGAAAATGTGAAAAAGTAATTAAAGGATAATTGACACCAACTTCTTTCTCCACGTTTCATTTCGCACATTTCAATACCGTGATATACGATGTAGCAGAGATAAAGACTGCATTAATATTGCTGTTAATTCATTTGTTTATTAGATATCATTACACGGTGTTATATATATATATATATATATATATATATATATATATACACACATATATACATACATATATATACATACACACACAAACACACATACACACACACACATATTTGATTAAATCTTTTGGGCCACTACAGTTTTGATCATTGTGTTGTTCACTAGCACGACACTCCATTACGTTATAACACATCAAGATATCTTGTAGAGTATCTTCATAACTGATTTCTGATTTTTGGCACAGGCGCAGCAATTTCGGCGTAAGGAAGAAATCAATTACATCGACCCCAGTAACCAACTGGTACTTAATTCATTGACCCCGCAATGGTGAAAGTCGACCACCGTCACTCTAATTATTTTCTAATAAGCCTTTTAGCGACGTCAACGCTTGGTTTGACTTTGTACACGTATATCGCTGTCAGCGCAGTTACTGCTTTTTCTATCTGCGAGGTATTTGTTATTTACAAGGCCAAACGAGGCCGAAATCTTGTGATCGCTTATCGCTTAGTCCTGGTACAGGTAGTAGCGGTGATTGACTGCCGCTAGTGATAGCTATGATGTGTTTTATGCACCAAATTACCATATGTAAGTTTTCTCTCTTGGTAATTATCACAATATTTGTGCCAAACCAGCAAATACACTGGGCATGTGCGTTACGTATAACTGGTCGATAATATTTATAACACCAGCGCTACTTCTGTTTTATGTTTGAATTTATTCCTACTTATGCATTGACCGAGCATACTAGCACATAGTTTTCACGCTATATGCATATAGATCGTGGACTGTCGGTATGACTCACCTCTGTGCCGGTTCAGGTACATTATGTTGATAAGCCACAAAAATGGCGAAACATTGATGTCCATCACTCCTAGATGAGATCAGACGTGAATTATCTTGCCTGTCCATGACTTTCAGCATTGGGGCACTTTAGCTCATATTTCTTAGTCAAGTTTAGTTGACGAGTATAATATACCTCTACGGTATAACGGTGCAAACAGGTGTTTTTATTAAATTTCTGTATACATATTAGCGAACTGCTAAATTATCCATAGATTTTTATGGTAAATATATATATTCTGATAGGCGAGCTAGCCCGGAATCAACCGAACGAGCTGGACTTACTGAGGATGGCTACGGAAATAGCAGAAACTGACGGGTGTGTCTAAGGAATTCTTGGTTCGGTGTTCGGGGCAATTTCAGCACCTATCAGAGTATATGTTATGTGCTTTATAACAGCACTGGAACGCTTTAGCTGCTATTTCTAGCAATGTGGGTGTTATTCACACCCTTAGTCAAGTTTATATGTATATATATATATATATATATATATATATATATATATATATATATATATATATATATGTAAAGCAGGTGTACACGAAGTACGATCATTGCTAGAAATAACAGCCGGTAAGTTTACGGTTGTATACAGAGCTTCGCTGAATATTTACAGGCAGAGATTTCTGCGGGCGGTGAAGATAGGAAAATTCTGTCTTACCTCTTCGGAGACCGTTAAAGGAATAAACGATAACTCAATACTGCAGTTTCAAACTCTTCAGATCACGTGCGTGAGCGCATGAATCTGATTGGTTACCTTCAGTTACGTCTCTCGTGGACGACCAAATTTTAAAATATCCACAACATCTCTGCCTGCTTACTGGGTTGGTAGACCAGTCATATTCAGAACCAAGATCGTACTTCCTATACACCTGCTTTCTATATTCATAATTCTACCTATATGGTTTTTTATTCTTGCTGTATATTACTATTATTCTAATATTCCTATTTTCATGTATATATGTGTGTGTGTCTGTGTGTGTGTATAAAAGTACAATAGTGATCAAAGTGACTAAGAGTGTACGCCTAGTCACTTTAGTCACGATTGTACTTGTGCCTATAATATATATATGTGTGTGTATGTGTGTGTATATATGTATATATATATGTATGTATGTATGTATGTATGTATATATACATACATATATATCCAAGAAAGTTAGGGGTTGTGAATCCAGCCCAAGGGATAATATCTATCCAATATACTGCCGGAAGAATACCCAATTATTATTGCACTAGTGTTCTGTCACAAGATGTCCTTTTTTAATTACCGATATGACAATATTTCGCTTGTGTTTGTATATTATTATTGTCCTTTTAGTAAACAAATAAACAAGTAAATTGACACATTTCAATGTCTGGAAGTTGATGAATACCACCTATTCCCTTCCATTTTCTTATTGCTATATATATATATATATATATATATATATATGGAGAGAGAAAGAGAGGAGAGATAGAGAATTAATATATATATGTACGCGTGTATATGTATGTTTATTTTAACATATGTATGTATATGTGCATGTATGTGTGTGCGTGTGCATGTTTGGGTTTACAAACTAAAAGAAAAACTCAATTGATATTGACTCGTTCAAAGCCAAATGTTTTGACAATATTAGTCCTCATAGTTTCTCCCACTATATACGATCCTTCGTAAAAAAAAAAACAGTTAAAGGTTGTTGAAGAGTTTAAACATGGTTAAGGGATTAAAGAAGACAGAATAGATTCAAATTATTCGATTTTAACTGACCATATTTGTCCAACTGCTAATATTTGAAGAGGCCAGCGGGATGTTGTAGAAAGGTTCACTTTACATCTTATGCGAAGTGAAAGGAATCGCTATCAGGTGTGAATTGTTAGATAGGTGTGGTAAAATATATACAATACTGGCACGTGCTATGAAGAACGACTATTATGTAGATTTTCGAGGACATCAGTGTCCAGTGGTCTGTATGGATGGAAGTCTTCATGCTAACACTGTCTGCGATTAGAATGACTTTACTAAACAATTGTCAAAATGCCTACACATGAATATACATTTGGCTACACCTGTTTAGTATTTTCAATAAAAAAAAAAGCTGAGATGTTTGCTGTGTATCGGCATATTAACAAATAGATACTAAAAATATTCTAGTCACAAACTGAGTACGCATCCTTGCGTTGTATAGACACGAGTATTTTATAGCGCCAATCGTTATTCTATTCAGTAATAAAGCGAGCAATGATGAGACCGTTTCTTCTTCTTCTTCTTCTTCTTCTTCTTCTTCTTCTTCTTCTTCTTCTTCTTCTTCTTCTTCTTCTTCTTCTTCTTCTTCTTCTTCTTCTTCTTCTTCTTCTTCTTCTTCTTCTTCTTCATCATCATCATCATCATCATTATCATCACCTCTTCTAAATTCTCCTCCTTCACCTCTTCCTCCTTAAACCTACTACTACTACTACTACTACTACTACTACTACTAATAATAATAATAATAATAATAATAATAGCAATAATAATAATAATAATAATAATAATAATACTCTCCTTCCCCTTCCCTACCCCTTGTCACCTTCGCTTCTCATGTAAACATTCCTTTAATTACTGTTCATGTTGCTCTTCTTCCGCCTTCTCACTTTACTCTCTCTCTCTCTCTCTCCCTCCTTTCCTCTGTTTTCCCGTCTACCATTACTCTGTCCCCTCTCCTCCCCATTCCCCCGAGTCTATCTTTACAGCTCCCCATAAATCCTATAAACTCTACACCTATACAGTGCATTCACCAAATAAAGAAAATCTAATGCAAAGACAAAAGAAAATACATAAAACCAGTCACACTCACTAAATAAGAAAGAAAAGAAAAATAGTTCTCTTGGAATTCTTAGGCTACCGATAAGAATTCGACTATGCAGCGAGGCTGTATGAATTTCCCGACACTTTCAGAATAGCAATTGAATCTGTCATTTATTTCCAGATATAAACTATTTGGGAAGGAAAAGGAAAAGAATAATAAGAATAAAAATGAACAAACAAAATAAAAGGAAAAAAACGAAGCGAAAATATATAAAGATATCCAGAATAAATTTAATTCAATTATTATGCATGCACAGAGTTCAGCTATCTCATTTTTCATACGTACATATGTATGTGCGTATATATATATATACATACATACA
>NC_069004.1:25084944-25085529 GCF_001194135.2 Octopus bimaculoides
TATATACATATATATATATACATGTATATATATACATATATATATACATATATATATATATATACATGTATATATATATACATATATATATATATATACATGTATATATATATACATATATATATATATACACATATATATACACATGCGCATATGTCTGTGTGTGTATGTATGTATGTATGTACCTGTGCGTGTATATGAATATACATAAGTGAGTATAAAAAATTGTATATATGTATATGTCCGTGTATGAGTGTGTGTGTGTGTATATATATATGTGTGTGAGTGTGTGCGCGTGTGTATAAGTGTGTTAGTGTATATGTACGAATATATTGTACATGAATGTATACATGTGCTTAGGTATGTATATAGTATTGGTTGCATATTTATATTGAAAGAACGAGGTAAACCTATTTAAATTGGAAAAACTCTAGAAAGGCAAAAGTAGATTAGGCATTGTTTTATTTTAACGTAAATAAATATCAATGTGTGTCTTCTGTATTTGTGTTGGTGTGTTTGTCTGTGTATGTTTATGTATATATGATATGCAGAAGTATATATACATATATATATACATATATATAT
>NC_069004.1:25085920-25091721 GCF_001194135.2 Octopus bimaculoides
TATATATATACATATATATATACATGTGTATGTGTGTGCCAAAACGCTTGACAGCTGGTGTTGCTTGCTTACGTCCCCATAAGATTAGCAGAGCGGCAAAAGAGGCCGTTAGAATAAGTACCAGCCTTTAAAAAAACACTGGGTTGGATTCATTCATTCTACAAAGTGTGTCCCCAACATAGTTCCAGTCTAATGACTGAAAGCAAGTAACAATTAAAAGGTAAAAGATATATAATCCAAGACTAGCTTCAGGTGTTTCTCCGAAGGCGCAATGAAAACACTTCCACTTTGAAACAGATACATGTATGTCGTTTTCCTTTCTTTCCCTTTCGTCTCACATTTGTAAAATCGCCAAGGAAACAGGCAGATTTCGCAGTATATGTGTTCTAGAATATTTTTTTTATTCTGAGTATCTCAGTGTTATTAAAAGATTTATTCCATTCATTGTTGGTTAACATTTGTTAATAGTCATGTTTTCTGGAAAGCGCCTCTCGTTGCTTGTTTAAAAGTTATTTATGTTATGAAACTTGGTCGTTTTTAAAAACCATATTTCGAATATATCTACGGAAAATCGTGGGGACACTAATCGTTATGATTCTCGAAATTTTTCACCGCTATCTCAGACGAAGAATGAACGAACATTTAAAATCTTAAATGTAGGAACATCTTTGGGTTTAATTAACTTTAGTAAACAAACCTTTCTGACTGCTTTGAAGTAATGGTGTAAGCCATTAGAAATTCTTGATTCCTTGTCTGTAAATACTCCAAATCAAAACAAAAAATATTTCTTCAAATAAAATCTTTTAGAATTCAAATAATTGCGTGAGCTGAAGAAAAAAGTTTAATATCAGGAATGCCATAACAACAACAAAAACAACAACATCAATGTTTTCTTTATTAAACAATAAAAGCTGACTAAAACATCGAGGACAATACAGGACGACTATGCATGGGTTTACATAAAATCGTGTAAAATGGAAGATATTTTTTAAAAAATGGAAGAAAAGAAAGACTTACGAGGACTACTCGCGAAAACGACAGAAACACACGTTCACCAGAGTCACGAAGACACTTGCCGTTCCTAATTATTTTCTTGAATCTAGTGGCACATGCTCAGAGCTGACCGGTTCATAGCTTGGCCTAGAGGACGCTGTAGTATTGAAAGCATAACCTTTCTTCCTCTAGCTAGTGTGTTGATGCATACTTCTGCTTCTTTCAGATATTGAAATATCTTCTTGAGTGGGACTAAATCAAAGCTTTTTGCAAACTCAGCGAATGACTGGGTTTTAGTACTTCCTCTGCCGAATAAGTTGTTACCTTCGTTGTCGTAGTTTCTATAAATCACTTATTTGTGTCATGGCTGTTGTTTCAGAGCTGTTATTACAGTTCGTTGCTCCGAGGCTGATAGCAGTGGCAATGAATTCTTCCATCACCGGCGACTTAGTAGGCTACGGCGGAAGATTTTCTGTTGTTGTTTATTACATTGTTTGACATATCATCGCTGCTGTAATTGTTAGTGTTGTTGTTCTTGCTACTGTTCTTGGTACTGTTAATGTGACTACTGACGCTGCTACTACAGCTGGTCATTACTATGGCTATAGTAGTGTGTGGTGGTGGGTGTTGACCTTGAGCAACTGTTTCAAAATTATCCTCTGCATGCACTTCTTACTGGTCGGCAGGCAAGCAAATAAGTGTGGAAACCATTTTGAAAATTCTGTTTTGATTTGAAAACAATTTCATTCCTTCAAACTTTTGTCCCCTGGGGCGAGCAATGAAAGCGTTGACCACTCACAACCCTGGCCGGCACATTATCTGATATGAAACTATGAAATCTACAAATTCAACCCTCTGAAAAGGTAAACAAGACACAAACTCACACCAAAGTTTGAAACCATCATTATTTTTTTTTAATTGGCGTTTTTCTTCCGGTTTCATCTTCCGAGTTCAAATTCCACTGAGCTCGACTTTGCTTTTCATCCATTCGTGGTCGATAAAATAAGTACAAGTTACGCACTGGGATTGATGTAATTGACTTAGCCTCTTCCCCGAAACTGCTATCGTGACGAATTTTGTATTCGTTAGATGTTAGCATCCCGAAAAGAGATGGTCTAGTGTTTCGTAAAATGTATCGCAGAGTCTACATTTGGGGTCAGTACCATTTTGAAGAACATTAGTATTTTCTGGTAAGCAAGTTTTGATCTTGTGCCACTAATTTGAAACCTTCAGTCTCTACTTTCAGTCCTGAACTTCTCAGCCACTGGTGGATTGTTGCTTGGTCTATACCAGTATTTTGACATCAAAGTATATACTGTCTATGCAAGGGCTTCTGACTCCATCTCTCTCCAATTTGTCTCTGCTTCTTGTTTTTGGCAGTCTGCTTGATTCCTTCTGTTTGCTTGGCGGCAGTGGTTCCAGGTTCTTCATCTAATCACGGTTCAATGCCAAGTTCCCTTGCAAATTTATAAACTTCCTTGACAAAAGAATGTGACTTTTTGCTGCTTTTATGTTTGTACACAAGCCGCAGCATCCAGTCCTCTGTACTAGATAAGTACCTGTTCATTGCTGTTGTGGATGTCTTAAAGTACGGTTCTAATTGCATCATTCCTCTTAACCCATTACTTCTAGTTAGGTACTGACAATCAACGTCTGCTTTTGGGTGGTGCAATGTTCTTAGATGTCTATAATTATCTTGTCTTCCTGTTCAGGCGTTGGAACTCCGTAGGATACTAGTTAATGATGTTAAAATTGTATTGGACAACTGGAAGTGCCTGGGTGTTAATGGCTTCGATGCAATTTTTCGAGTTGAGTTCAGTCTTCATTAAAAGTCTTATTCTCCAATAGTAACCCTTCCTTATTTTTTCTTTCATAAAGGTAGGAAGTATACCATCTTTTTCGTTTATTCCCAGGTATTTACTTGGACTATCAAAGCCGCTCGTTTCGTGTCTGCAAAGATGCATCTGAAAAGCACCGTTCTTCTCTCCACTTCTTCAATTGCCTCTGATGGGACCGCCAGATTCGCAACTTGGAATAAAATAATTGTTGAGGAAGGACACCAATTCTGGTGTAAATAAATATTTTGAATTGAACTTACTTAGAGCGTTCGAAAACACGTCCGATGTGTTGCGCAGCAAATATAATAATAATAATAATAATAATAATAATAATAATAATAATAATAATAATAATAATAATAATAATAATAATATCTCATAATACAAAGATCTGGAAATAGAAGTAACTCGAATGTGGAGCCTAAAAACAGAAACAATTTCTATAATAGCAGGTGCATTAGATAAGATAAATAAAGAAGCATTCAGACAAATGCATAACCAAAGCAACAGGACTTTTTGTTTATGACCGACAAAAAATAACACTGCTAGCTACTACACACATCCTCCGTAAAACGCTTTCAATACAGTGAATATCAGAGCAACACTGCTCATACCCAGGACACACGAAGCTGCGCTCGGTAGTGCAGTGAAAACACGTGATAAAAATAAGACTACTGAAGAATAATAAAAATATTCCATCTTTATGTTCTGAGTTCAAATCCCGCTAAAGTCGTCTTTGCTTTTTATCCTATCAGGATCGATAAAATAAATCGACTGGTCCCTTACCCCCACATTTTCAGGCTTTGTGCTTATTGTAGAAAGGATCATCATTTTTATTTTTGCTCCAAGGCGGCGAGCTGGCAGAATCGTTAGGACGCCGAGGCAAAACGCTTAGCAGTATTACGTTCTGAGTTCAAATTACGCCGAGGTCAACTTTGTCTTTCATCCTTTCGGGGTCGATAAATTAGGTACCAGTTACGCACTGGGATCGATATAATTGACTCATCCCCTCACCCCAAAATTGCTGCCCTTGTGGCAAAATTTGAAACTATTGTTATTGTTATTGCTATTATTCTTATCATCATCAACATCATCATTTTCGTTCCGGTTGTTGACCTTTTTGCTCGATCGAACTAACATGGCCAGAATAATAATTATATGTGTGATCATCACATTCGCCCGTCTTGATTAACTAAATAGGTGGCTGGCAGTAGAATCGGACAGAGAGTTCGCCATACAACTCTTACACAATACGCATTTGCTTTTACTCTACGTTTCTTTTTACCATTTGTATTTATACTTTTTTGTACTTTTATCTTTTAATTTTAACTCCTATGAAATCGCTCCGTTTTCGTGTGTACTGTATCCTGTTCCACAAGAACCATGTACCACATTTAGAATCCATTATATCGCTACATTCATTTCTATGAATACCAATGAAATGAAAAATGTGCTACTTAACCTTCGCTTTTCTTTTTTCTTTTTCTTTTTCCCCCTCTCATTTCCTTTTCTTCTCTTTATTTTTATTTCTTTTTCTTTCCTTTCTCTTTTAAAAATATTTTCTTCTTTTTCTCTATTTATTTCTGCATCTCGTTTTCATTTCTTCGTTTCTTCGTTTCTTCATGTCCTTCTTTCTTTCTTTCTTTCTTTCTTTCTTTCTTTCTTTCTTTCTCGCTTGCACTTGTTCTCTTCTTTTTCTTTATTTCACTCCTTTTTCTTTCATTCTTTCTATCTCTCCCTCCCCCCTCTCTCTCTCTCTCACTTTCTTACTTTCTTCGTCTTTTGCTTTCTTTCCTTTTCTCTCTCAATCATTCTTTGTGTCTTCTCTTGCTTTCTTCATCTTCATCTTTGTTTCTCGTTCTTTCTGTCTTTCTTTCTTTCATTCTTTGTGTCTTCTCTTGCTTTCTTCATCTTCATCTTTCTTTCTCGTTCTTTCTGTCTTTCTTTCTTTCTTTCTTTCTTTCTTACTTTCTTCCTTCCTTCCTTTCTTTCTTTCAATCTGTCCCTCTCGCTCTTACATTCTTCATCTCCTGGTTTCTTTTCTTTCTCTGTCTCTCTCTCTTTCTCTCTCTCTTTCTCTCTCTCTTGCTCTCTTCGTCTTTTGCTTTCTCTTCTTTCCTCTCTATCGTTCTTTCCCTCTTTTCCGTTGCTTTCTTCATCTTTCTCTTTCTTTCCCTCTCTTCCATACATTCTTCATCTCCTGCTTTCTTCTTCCTCTCTTCCTCTCTTTCTCTCTCTCTCTCTCTCTCTCTCTCTCTCTCTCTCTTTCCCGCTATCTCTCCCTCTTCGCCTCTCTCCTACACTCCTTTCTCTCTAACGGTTTTACCAAAACTCCTTTAGAGAATAGACAACAGCAATTTCCGCACTGGATGTCTTTTTTAGTTGTGGAACTTTTCAGGTGAAAAAGTGAAGTATTGACAAAGCGGTTTGCAGAGGAAATTAGCTTCTGTGTGTGTGTGTGTGTGTGTGTGTGTGTGTGTGTGTGTGTGAATATATGAGTGTATGTGTGTATGTGTATTCTCATATCATCTGTATACTTCATTCGATAAATATGTAAGGCTAATACGTATATATGCTTGTGTGGCTACATCTGTGTGTGTGTGTATGTATCTGAGTGCATGACTGAGAGAGAGAGAGTGTGTGTCTGTTTGTGTGTTTGTGTGTGTGTATGTGCATGTACATGTGTTTGTGTGTGCGGAGGGGAGTAATGTTTGTGTCTGTTTGTCTCTTTCAATTATTTAACTCCCTATCCCGCTTTCCCACTCCCGTCTCTCTTTCTCTGTCTGTTGTCTGTCTGCCTGCTGTCTGTCTCTCTCTCTCTCTCTCTCTCTCTCTCCCGTACAAATTCAATGTTATTAAGCAGTATTCGAATATACCATGCATCATACAAGCAACAACACATATATACAATCATACAATCATACAGTCACACATACAATCATACATTCTCTCCCCCCCTCTCTCTCCCCC
>NC_069004.1:25091758-25093839 GCF_001194135.2 Octopus bimaculoides
ACACACACACACACACACATAAACGCACATACACACACATATATATGTGTATATATAAAACCAAGGAAAAGAAGGATTAAATTAGAAGCGCTCTGTAAGGAACAAACTTACTTAACTAAATTGCAGCTTTTGCAGCGAAAGCCACCGTGATCCACGCAGACCGTAAAATTACTTTCCGCTGCTTGTCCAATTTGTAAATCTGACGTTGAAACACCAAATGAATTTAGTCACAGAGTATAGTGGAAAAACAAACAAAAATGTAGAATTGTGAACTATTTAATCGGCTTACGAACGTTTCGGATAGATTAGCAAATTCCAAAATTCATGCACATTAATCAATTGCATATCTGATCAAATAAGATTCTACCGAGGTAAAGAAATTTAACACAAACCTACCCATAATCAAGCTACACCGCATTGCTTGCAATAGAAAACAATTTAAAGAGGATAGATAGTAAGAATAACAGTAATTGACCATTGAAAGGGGTAAGGTGTTTTTTTCAGCAGACCTACTCAAGGTTTGTATTTATCAGTTCATGATAGACTTGTAATATGATATTTATTTTCTGCAATCCCACTCGTTCTACTCGTCAACTTGAAGAATGTTTATGGCAAAATTCTTCTTCCTTTAAAGCTATCGCTGACTAATTAGAATACACAGAGGAGGTATTCAGCAGGATGGAAATGTCATTTGCTCAGTATTAATTCTAAATATAATCTATGAGTTGTAGAAGTCCGGTTGAGTTAATGACTGTTCCAAAAGAAAATAACCAATATATTACTGTTTTACGAAAAAATTATGTCTAGTAAAAGAATAAACATTCAAAAATTATAATGATTGTAATATGAGTAAGAAAAATTAAGAGGAAAAAAGAATTTTAAGATTCAGTCAAAACCAGAGACATTTTGAAAATAAATTAGAAATAAAATTTTAAAATCAATTAAATAGCAATTAATCAAATTACAAAATTTTGGTCACGTTAAATTTGGTGGGGTGAGGTTGGGTGGACTAATCGATTACATCATATTTTACCAACCCTCAAGAGGATGAAAGGCAAGGTGGACCTCGGCGGAATTTGAACTCAGAACGTAAAGACGGATAACTGTAGGTCCCCGTAGATGTGCGTTTGTCTACGTGAATATTTCTCTCTTTTCTCTCTCCCTCTCTTTATCTGTCTCCCCTTCTTTCCACTCCGCCTTCTTTTTCTCCATCTCCCTCTCTCTCTCTCTGTTTCTGTCAATCTTTCCATCAATATAAGAACGAGAGTACTTCTCTCAACGTTTATTTGTGGAGAACATATTTCCATGGCAGAAAACGTGCTTCATCTTATGATATATGAACGAGAGTATTTTAAAAAAAACTTTCTACTATTTCTTTCTTCTTTTCTTCTTCAGAGAACACGAATCACAGTCCAACTAATTATTTTGTAACCAATTTCATCAACGGTCTAACATTTTTTTCCTATTATATATCAGTATTTGTAGGATATTTAACAATAAGGCATCTGACAAATAATAACTTCATGCTGATGTTTTCATTATTATTTGTTCACTTTCAAGAGCCGTTGTTTGAATTATTAAATTAGTGTGATTTTGGTATAGTTCCGGTGTGTCATTGTTCATAGATCTGATGGTGTTTGCTTGTTTGCTTGTTATTGTTATATATGTCGAATTTTCTTTGAATAAAGTTTCTCTACTCTTTGTCACCTCTCATTTTATCTGTCCGACTGTCTGTCTGTTTTTCTCTCTCTCTCCCTCCATATTTCTCTCACTCTCACTTTCTCTCTTTATATATGCATACATATCTATACATTTATAATATAGGTAATACTTGTATATATATATATATATATATATCTTCGAAACGTCTAGTTAGAATAGAGACAGCTGACGAAGGATTCATTCCAAGTGGCTATCTGTTTTCCTGTGTTCGTTCCGTTGTCTGTAGTTCATTGTTCTAACGTCCTATATCCTGATATGCATCTATATACATATGTAGATGTAAGTATGTACATATATGTGTGTATACATGCATATATATTCTTTGTATTATATATATATATATATATATATATATATAT
>NC_069004.1:25094057-25096576 GCF_001194135.2 Octopus bimaculoides
GGGGGGGGGACACATACGCCATAGAAACCGGGAAACCGGGCCCATGAGCCTGGCTAGGCTTTGAAAGGGCGACGTTTATCGTTATATAATATATATGCATATATACATAACTTTCTCGTTCTCTTTCTTTCTCTCTTTAGAAATACACAAATATAGAAGGAAATAAATACATATACATACAAATATACATGCATACAAACACAAACATATACGTGTGTATATAAGTGTATGTATGTACTTATGTTTTTAGTAATATTTGGTACAGGCAACAGAGTGGCTGAAAGGCCGAGAGTTTCGTGCACCAGCACTTATCAAATCTGTTCTTCGTTCCTATTTTCATCTTCAAATCTATATTTGTACATAAGTGTTTGTGTGTGTGTGTGTGTGTGTGTGTGTGTGTGTTAAACAAATAGCGTTTGAGAACTTCGTGAATTCAGTAAGCTGAGTCACACGGTGTATCTTCTCATTCATCTTCCACCATGTTATTGAAGTATTAGGCTTCTGTTTGTATTCGTTCAGAATCAATTATTTTCTACCCACGTATTTGATATTACCAACTGATACCTTTTAATGTCATGTTATGAGGATATCATGTTATTTGATAGAGATTTCCAGTACGGCTTTCGGTGTGGCGGCTGAACAAGTTATATTAAAGAACTAATGAACGTATAATTTTCATTTGCTTGCTAAGCAAAGCCCATCTTCAGTTACACTGGCAGCCATTTACTAACAAATCTAGTAAGAGTGACTAATTAAATATCTGCTGTTGCTGTTGTTGTTAGACCAAGGCAGATGATGCAAGTACTAAGATAAAATGATGAATTCTATCCTTCCCCCCAAGAATTTTCTTGTGTACTTTATTTCAGATTAGATAATTCAAAATGTCTTTACATATTTTTAATATAATAAGAATGTTTTAACCCTCGTTACCACTGTTGTAATGATTTTAATGTTGGATTATTATAACGCCCACTTCGGTATACAGTATGCTTAATAAAACCAGTAAAGACACGACTATTTCTGATCGCCTACTACGCACTCTTTCTTTATTTTGGCATTACGGCCATTTCACAGAGGGGACAACACAAGGACAGACAGAACACCACAGTGGGGACAAAAAACATAAAACGAATTAAAATGAAGATTTTATATAATAATGAAATTGAAATGGCTGCATCGGTCCCACTCCCATGCAATACCATTTGAACGTTTAATACACTGTTTACAACCGTTCAATTTCCTTTACTTTTTCCTTACCGTCGTTTCTTTCTCTCTCTTTTTTAAAAATAAAACAATTTTACTTTTTTTAATTTTTTCCAATAAACAATTTTACTTTTTTCCTCTTTTAGTATTTCATAAAAGGTTATGTAGGTTGAATTCTTTGATCGATTGATAGATTACATGATAACAAAAACCTATCATCTAAGGATAAAAATTGAAACAGTTAAGGTATCAAGCAGGTGAAATTTTGTACATCGAAAATGATTCCAACACGTTGGAATCATTATGCTCGATTTATGAAATCTCATGTTTTACAAATTACCTTTTTAAAATTTTACTTGAAGATGGTGGATTCCATGTTATGATGTAATCTATAAATACACTTATAAAATTGTAGTGAAACAGCTCTCGTAAATTTTAAGCGCCAATTGTATTCTCTTTTTATAACAACGCCGCATTTGGAACCAAACTCATTGTCACTTCTACGATTTAAATTGGATTTGGCACTTAGATATCAGCAGTATCCTACCAACATGTGATAGCATTAAATGCTGTTGGAAAAATATTATTAGAAGATTTTATTCTTGAAAGTGGGAGTTGTGTTATTGTTTAGCGTTCTGTCAAGCGTGGAAATAATTTTATATAATCATTTGTGTTTAGTTTAAGAGCGTCAGATTCAGATGATGATATTGTTTCTATGGAAATTTGATTATTGTTGCGTTTTCTTGTCCACAAGAATATCAAATAACCATAATGGAAACCGAATAGAATTCCATAAGGACTTGTGGCAACATAGTCCTTTAGAGTCTCAAATCATAAATGTTAAAAGTTCTGAATATCAAACATCAATAACTATCCAAAAATCAGTTAGACATATGCTGGACGACTAATTATTTCATCTACTAAATAATTATATCTATTAGGAATTAACTATTGTATAACATCTAAATCGGGCATGGATGGGTTAATCAGTTATAACGATATTCTCAGGGCTTTACGTGACGTACTGAACAGTTCGTGAACAACTCAACGTTATGTCCATCAATTTATTCTGACAATGAGAACAAGGATACCTTGAAATGTGACTAGACTATTGGATTTAGGCACGTTATTCACTTAAACTACAAGCGAAGATATAAGAAAGAAATATGAAAGAGCTTTAAAAATAAAAAAAATAAAACAAGATAGCTAGGCCATTTAATAAACAGTTGGCAATCAAAGCCGATTCCCAATTTTACGCACACACACACACACACACACACACACACACACACACACACACACACACACACACACAC
>NC_069004.1:25096711-25100428 GCF_001194135.2 Octopus bimaculoides
ATATATATATATATATATATATATATATATATATATACATGGTGTCCAAAACTTATTGTTATATTTAGGGGGTCGAGCGTTGCAATGCAATGGTAAAAGAAACACAATTATGACACTATCACATTTATTTTGATATGACCACCTGTTTCGAATCACAGCCTTAAGTCTACGTGTGAATGCTTCCCACACGGCACGAGAAATCGAAGCCCATTCCTGACGCAGTTTTGCCTTCAGAGTGTTGAGCGAAGCACGATGAGTGTTCGAGACCCTTGTCTTCAAAATAGACCAAACAGAAAAATCCAACGGGTTGAGATCAGGGCTTCTTGAGTGTCATACAGCCTTTCCTATGAACGCCGGTATGTTTTTTTCTGAATCCAGTGTTGTGTGTGTTTGGATTTGTGGGATGGTGCCTCGTCCTGTTGGAGGCTCCAGGAACGCCTTCAAAGTGCTGATTCGCCCATGGAAGCAGTTCAGCTTCCAGAATGTCGCTAAAGATTCGATAGGAACAAAAATGAGGGGAGACCTTCTAGTGGCTGTCACTGCTGCCCAAACCATAACTGACTGTAGGTTGTGACGTCGATTTATGGGCCAACCCACAACGGTTACTGATACATTCTAAATGCGATACATCAGAGGAGGTTTAGTGAAAGTGTAGCAAAGCAAACGCTGGTTTCCGAGCATAGTTGCAGCTCTAGGGCTGAAACTAGAAGGGGAAAAGAAAAAAGGGGAAAAAGGAATATATATATATATATACATATATTTACACACACACACACACATATGTACATTCACATTATTTACATTTGACGGATATTTGTCCTCATCTTCTTTGCTTTTAACACAACGTTTCGGCTGATATACTCTCCAGCCTTCATCAGGTGTCTTGGGGAAATTTCGAACCTGGGTTCTCATTCCTAAGGAATTTTTCGGTGTTATTATTATTATTATTATTATTGTTATTATTCAGATCACTGCCTGGAATCGAACTCGGAATTTTGGGGTTAGTAGCCTGCGCTCTTAACTACTACGCCATATGGCCGTGAGCAATTATGGAGTGAATGTTCGGGCTTATGGCGTAGTGGTTAAGGGTGCGGGCTACTAACCCCAAGATTCCGAGTTCGATTCCAGGCAGTGACCTGAATACTGATAATAAATAATAATAATAATAATAATAATAATAATAATAATAATAATAATAATAATAATAATAATAATAATAATAATAATAAGATGGAAAAATACCTTAGGAATGAGAACCCAGGTTCAAATTTTCCCCAAGACACCTGATGAAGGCTGGAGGGTATATCAGCCGAAACGTTGTGTTAACAACACACAAAATGAGGACAAATGTCCGTGAAATGTCAATAATGTACATAATTCCTCATCTCATAAATATAGAACTGTATATGTACATTCATATATATGTTAGTATATGTTTGTATGTGTATATATATATATATATATATACACTCATACATACATTCGTGTGTATTTCAGTGTATATTAAAGCGTGCAGAAAAGAGCATTTTATCGTAGTGTCCATGCATGACAGCGTATATAATCCTGTTGTTTCCATAACCACAGTAATACATACTTATCGCATTACTGGTTCATGAGTACAAAATATCATGACATTAGTCAATCAACAAATTAGTAATTTCTTCACAATTGCAACTAATAAATCCTATTGATTTTCCCTATTCAACTCCATGTTATTAGTAAGAACGTTGCTTATCATACAGAACAACAAACCGCCATTTTTCATTCGGTAGGAGAAGCAGGAAAAGAAAAGTAGATTTGATTCTAATTAATTTTTTTGCCTTTATCTTTTATGTGTTTTAGTGACTGAGCTGCGACCGAGCGGTGGGTAGGCTTTCAGAAGTTTGTAGTCGAACAAATCGACCACTGAAATTTTATTATCTTTTTCTAAAGTCCAATGCCTATTCTATTGCTTCGCATTGACTGAACCGCAAGTTTACGGGGACCTACACTTTGCAACAACCTGATGTGGGGTACATTCATACTAGTATAAACCGCAGGACGATGTATGTATGTGTATGTATGTATGTATGTATGTATATGTGTATGTTTGTATGCATGTATGTATATGTGTATGTGTGTATATATTTATGTGTGTATGTGTGTATATATGTTTTGTAGAATGATACGTTAAGGCGGCGAGCTGGCAGAAACGTTAGCACGCCGGGCGAAATGCTAAGCGGTATTTCATCTGCCGCTACGTTATGAGTTCAAATTCCGCCGAGGTCGATTTTGCCTTTCATCCTTTCGGGGTCGATATAATCGACTTAATCCGTTTGTCTGTCCTTCTTTGTCCACTCTGTGCGTAGCCCCCTAGTGGGCGGTGAAGAAATAAGAATGATACGTTAAAATTTCTTATGAGTTCTACCGGACCGGATTCCTTGAATCCACATACAGCGAATGTATGTGCGGGTTTGTGTGTGTATATGCGTTAATATGTCTCTCCTGAAAATATCTTCATTATTCCACTCTACCTATCAATCTCCCACTCTCCCCCTCTTACTTTCTTTCAGCTATTCCCTAATTATTCTATCATAATTTGACGACGACGTAATTGCATCACAGTCAATTGATTCGTGTCCCGTCACGTGATATGTTTTCTATGACGTTTTCATCTGCAACTTCTTCACGTGAAGAAACTCGTCTTAGAAAATATATTCGTTCCGGCGTTTGCTATGAAACGGTTTGTTTTGGATTTCCATCAATTTTTCTTTCTTCTACTTTGTTTATTAATTCTAATTTTCAACTTTTACAGTTTGTTTTCAAAATGTAGTTTGTGTTTCTTCTCACTTTTCTAAAAACCGTTTCATTTGTAACATTTTCCCAATTGAAAACATTACTCTTCTACTTGTTCCAGTCATTTGACTGTGGCCATGCTGGAGCACCGCCTCTAGTCGAGCAAATCGACCCCAAGACTTATTCTTTGTAAGTCTAGTAGTTATTCTATCGGTCTCTTTTGTCGAACGACTAGGTTACGTGGACATAAACACACCAGCATCGGTTATCAAGCGAGGTTAGAGGGAGAAACACACAAACATATACACACATACATATATATACATACATATATATACGACGGGCTTCTTTCAGTTTCTGTCTACCAAATCCACTCACAAGGCTTTGGTCGGCCTGAGGGCTATAGTAGAAGACACTTGCCCAAGATGCCACTCAGTGGGACTGAACCCAGAACCATGTGGTTCGTAAGCAAGCTACTTACCACGCAGCCACTCCTACAGACATTTTTAAAAAGTGAATCTGTGATATCCAAAGAATATTTTAACTCATTTACTCGCTATTATTCTTAGCTTCATCTACTTCGTGTTCCACCGTTAATATATACGTACATATGCACACAAATATACACACACACACGCGCACGCACACACATACACGCACGCACACACTCACACACACACACACACACACTCACAAACACACATTCATATGAGGTGATTACTCCATGTTCACATATGATACAAGTGTCTTCGGGCTTCGTTGCTGTGAATGGCATTTCTGACTTTTCGTCCATGACCTCTCATATGACTATTCACCCCGTTGTAGATTTGCATGGTTTGAGGCGCAGGTGATTGTACTTTTGCACCTGGTCGAGTCTGCACACACACACACACACACACACACACACACACACACACACACACACACACACCAGCACTATTC
>NC_069004.1:25100696-25102500 GCF_001194135.2 Octopus bimaculoides
CTAAAGGAGACTACGACAGCGGTACTGGAAATTAATAGTTATCGCCAAGCCAACATGGCAGTCCCAAAATTAGGACGAAAGCTGCCGTGAATTAGCTCCAAGAAGCCATCGCCTCTAGCTAGCTATGTGACACACGAAACCTGTGCCCTTTATAACTTTCGAACAGAGTGTCAGCAGCGCCGCCTGGCTGGGGCTTGGCTGCTCTGCATTGACAAGGGGCAACACCCTGAAACTAGTCTCCAGATGCCAAACCAGCAGGGGGACACTGCTGACCTCCCCTGTTCGAAGGTTATAAAGGACACAGGTTTCGTGTGTCACATAGCTAGCTAGAGGCGATGGCTTCTTGGAGCTAATTCACGGCAGCTTTCGTCCTAATTTTGGGACTGCCATGTTGGCTTGGCGATAACTATATATATATATATATATGTATACGTTTGTGTGTCTGTGTTTGTGCCCCAACATCGCTTGACAACCGAACCGGTGTGTTTACGTCTCCGTCAATTAGCGGTTCGGCAAGAGAACCGATAGAATAAGTACAAGGCTTACAAAGAATAAGTCCTGGAGTCGATTTGCTCGACTAAAGGCGGTGCTCCAGCATGGCCGCAGTCAAATGACTGAAACAAGTAAAAGAATAAAGAATATACATATGACAAACAAGTAAAAGAATGAAAGAAGATATATATATACATACACGTATGTATATATGTATGTATGTATGTACGCATGAATGAATGTAGGAATGTGTGTTTATATGTATATGTATTTATATGGTCGGCACTCCGTCGTTTACGACGTCGAGGGTTCCAGTTGATCCGATCAACGGAACAGCCTGCTCGTGAAAGTAACCTGCAAGTGGCTGAGCACTCCACAGACACGTGTACCCTTAGCATAGTTCTCGGGGGAGATTCAGCATGACGCAGAGTGTAACAAGGCTGGCCCTTCGAAATACAGGTACAACAGAAACAGGAAGTAAGAGTGAGAGAAAGTTGTGGTGAAAGAGTACAGCAGGGTTCGCCACCATCCCCTGCCGGAGCCTTGTGGAACTTGAGGTGTTTTCGCTCAATAAACACTCACAACGCCCGGTCTGGGAATTGAAACCACGACCCTACGACCGCGAGTCCGCTGCCCTAACTACTGGGGCATTGCGCCTCTACTGTACTTATATACTCAACTCACAAACACCTGCGCTGAAAGAGCGAGAGTAGATGTGTGGAGAGTCCAGAGATGGTGCTTCACTTGTAAAATCTTCCCTAACATCTGGTGGGTGATCTTTTTCTTACTGAGCTCACAGTTTAGAAGAGAAATAATTCTAAGAAAAGTTTCTTGCTGTTCTTTCCTTCAGTTTGAGTATGCTTAGGATGTTCGGTTCATGATCGTAAGTTCGAGGGTTCGATTTCTGATGGCGAGTTGTGTCCTTGAACGAGACACTTTATTTCACATTGCCCCAGTCCACTCAGCTGACAAAAAAACTTAGTAGTACCTGTAGTCCAAAGGGCCAGCCTTGTCACATTCTGTGTCACGCTGAATCTCCCGGAGAACAACTTTATGCGTATCTGTGGAGTGCTCAGCCTCTTGCACGTTAATTTCCCGAGCAGTCTAATTTCGATGGTCGGTTCAAAAGGAACCCTTGTCGACGTAACCGACGCAGTGCCCCCACCTCGCAAAAACAAACAAAAAACGTTCGAGTTAAATTTTCTTCAGTGTTAGTGGCAATTCTCATTCGTCGAAAGCGACGTCAGAATTTATCACGCACATGTGTGTGTGTTTGTATATGTGTGCCCATATGTGCATATGTATATATATA
>NC_069004.1:25102665-25105527 GCF_001194135.2 Octopus bimaculoides
ATATATATATTAGGTTTCCCGGAAAGTTCCAAACGTTTTTTAAATGAAAAATGGATATAAGATCTTTTAATAAATTTTATTCAGTGAAATAATTTTCATTATTATTAATGACTTTTTCCCATTTATCAGGCAATTTAGATATTCCATCAACATTAAATTTGAGAGGTTTAGAAGAAAAACAGTTATCTAGATGCATTTTTGACTACATCTAAATCGTGAAATGTTTTTCCTTGCAAGTGGTAGTCGGTTGGCACAATATCAGGAAAATATGGTGGATGGGATAAGAGATCCCAACCAAGTTCATGTAACTTTGTTCGGGTAGCCAAAGACAAATGTGGTCGGGCATTGTCTTGTTGGAACACTACCCTTTTCCTGTCGGCAATCTCCAGCCTCAGTTCTTGGATTTTTTGGTTAAAATTAGCCAACTGACGACAGTGCGCATTAGAATTAATGGTCTTGTTTTGTTGGAGAACCTCATAATAAATAATATATTTATGATCCTCAGAAACACAAAGCAAAGCTATTTTGGCATGGATATTCGTCTTTGGTTGCTGTTTTGGAGGATCCTTACGCAAATCCGAGGATCTTTTTCGCACTAGGTTTTCGTACACGATCCATTTTTCATCTCCAGTCACAAGTTGCTTCAAAAATGGATGCTTTCATTCCGTTTCAAAAGCATATCACAAACAGAATACTGGTCCAAGCAATTACTTTCTGAGAGTTTGTGAGAGACCCATACATTATAGCGTGAAATGTATCCTAGCTTCACTAGGTGTTCATGAGCCATACTTTTAGAAATTTCCATCTCCTCTGAAAGTTTTTTAGTCGAGATATTTGAACTTTCTTCGATTTTTGCCTCTTCATAGGCTCTCCAGCTTGTGTATAGTAGGAGATGGAGACCTTTGAAGCAAAACCTGGGGTGTGTTCACCTAATATATTGTTTATGAAGTTATCTGTTTTGTGCGTACCTACGTGTGTACGCGTGAGACTTTATGTATGTGTTTGTTTCCCAGCACCGCTTGACAACCAGAGTTGGTTTGTTTACTTACCTGCGACATAGCAGTTCGGCAATAGAGACCGATAGAATAAGAACCAGGTTTAGGGGTCGATTCGTTTAACTGAACATTTCCAGGAAGTGCCCCAGGATGGCCGCTATCCAATGACTGAAACAAATGAATGATAAAAGTTAAGAAGTGTCTTGGGGCTAAATGTGTAAAAACAACGGCGTGATTTGCTTATAATACATTCATTTAATCTCTTCCATCTACATGCTTGTTCCAAATTGAAAGTCAGACATCAATAATTAAGACTGCAGCAGTAGTTACCATTTCCTCTGCAGGTTGTCCATCTTGTCGTTATGTAATTAAATATCAATAAATTTAATTAACTTTACCTGTCCAGTTCTAATTGATTACATGCCGATGTGATTATCTAATCTGCTGTATTATTCTAGTAGAGAAATCGATAGCATGTCAGACTAAATATTGGTCCCAATTTGTATTATATTGCTGCTCTTATTCTGAGTTCGAATTTCATCACTATAGACTTTGCTTGCATCATCTGAAGGGTCGACAATATAAAGTGCCAATTACGTCTGTTTCATTAAGTCTGTATGTGTTCCCTGCACCTGTAAAATTTAATGTACGTTTATATTTGTATGTATATTAGATTAAATTAAGGCGGCGAGCTTGCAGAATTGTTAGCACGCTGGGTGAAACGCTTAGCGGTATTCGGTCTGTCTTTACGTTCTGTGTTCAAATTCCACCGAGGTCGACTTCGCCTTTCATCCTTTCGGGGTCGATAAATAAAGTACCAGTTGCATACTGGGATCGATCTAATCGACTAGTCCCCTCCCCGAAAATTCCGGGCCTTGTGCCTAGAATAGAAAAGAATACTAAAGTAAATTTTTACCAGTCACCTACTTGGTAGCAAGGTTGTGGAGCAAAGTATTTCGTTTTAACCATCATCCTTTAGACCCTTAGAAGGTCTTGCAGATTCTTCTAGTCCCAGATATTGTGATCATTTGTAGCAAGGGAATTAAGGATTTGCAGTCTCTTCCCAAAATCTCAAGGTCAGTCATACATGCAAAAGTTTCCTATTCCTCACGCAAAGATTCTCCACTTCTGGGGGAAAAGCGACGCTGTGAATAATCATTCTTAAGGTACAATGTAGCCGATTGCTAAGAAGCTGACACTTCCATAGTATTTAACTGGTACATTATTGACCCCGGAAATAATGAAAAGTAAACATGTCCTTGACAGGATTTGAACACAGAGTGCTGAGAGACGAAGCAAATAACGACAATTTTTCGTATGCTCTAACAGATTTACACATTCGTAACTTCATCAAATGCATAAACTCTTTATTGAAAAAATTGTTTTTATCTAGTAGCAATATTAAGAATCAATAAGATGGCGAGCCTGAGGAAGCATTTGCACGCTGGGCAAAATGCTTAGCGACATTTTGTCAGTCTTTATATTCCGAGTTCTAAATCCCCCAAGGTCGAGGTATTTTCTCATTTCAGGGTCGACAAAATAAGTACCAGTTGAGCACTGCCCCCTCCTCCAAAATTGCCAGCTTCGTGCCAAAACAAATATTAAGAATCGGCAGTCACTTTTATTTCTACTTTTTTTTCTATCTTTCCTCTCAAGCTGCCTTTCGCAAAACCTCAACAATGGCAACATTAAGAACCACGGACATTAAATTGAAAATATGGTTTAGAATGCTCATACTTTGGTCAGTTTTCAAGCCAGGTAAGTATAAAACAGTTATAATGAATCATCGGTTTTTAATCTGAACATTCTGCTATTTATGGTTGTTGTTGTTGTTGGCACTCCGTCGCTTACGACGACGAGGGTTCCA
>NC_069004.1:25105627-25110481 GCF_001194135.2 Octopus bimaculoides
ATATATATATATATGTATAATTTAATGAAAACAGTATTAATATAAGAGCCACTCATTGTCTTTTGCTATTGAGACACGTATTTAGGAAGATCTCTATAACATTATAAAACACAGCGTTCATTAAATGATGTTTATCTCTCACTAGATGGAGTACTCTTTTTGTTGATTCTACTTTCACAGAACAGTAATACCTACCTGCCTACCTACCTACCTACCTACCTACCTACCTACCTACCTACATACATACATATATACATACATACATTCATACATACACACATACACACACATATACACCCCATGCATACATACATACCTGCATAGATACATATATACACTCACACACCCGTACATACATGCCTGTATACATACACACATATGCATACGTAGATACATATATGCATGCATGCATACATACATAAATACATACATACATATATACATACATACATACATGTCTGCATACAGACATATATACATACATGCATACATGCATGCATACATACATACATACATACATGGGTACATACATACATACATACATACATACATACATACGTGTATGAACAACAGCGTCACAGATGAGTTGAAGAATCTCAACTTAGGGAGGAATGTGAAACTTTAGAAAATGCTTCTGAAACCAGTCTCTCCCAACTGGTCTTTACCTGAGGTACCTTTTGAAACGCAGTATCAAACTGGAATGCTGCATATATAGATGCTCTGATGAGGCCGTAGGCGTCGGCGTCCCCACCAATCTGCCTAAGAATGGCCTAGGGACAATAAGAGAAAATTAAATGGTCTGATTCCCGGCGATATGCAAGAACACCTCGACAATGAGTTAAGCGCAAACCAACCAGATACCATTATAAAAAACAAGAAACCCAGGTCTTGCACTTTAATTAATGTGGTTTGCTATATGACACGCTCTCTTGAAGGTATATGGATCCCTCTACATGTTAAGAACAGCAGAAGTTATGTCGCATTCATCCTCATCTATTCCTGGATAAATTCTTCGGGCAAAGATGCACTACTTTTTGTCATACACCAATTCCAGGCATCTTTCTTTCCACAACCTACATCCATTGTTTCTCTTTGGTTTGCAACGCCAACAAAGATGAATTGTTTTTTGTCGTGATGCTGCTAATATTAAGGTCATATATAGCTTCACCTTTTTACTTGAGAAATTCTCGCTGCCTATGTTTATCTTCCACTTGCTTTATTGTTACATTTTTTTCTCTTTAGATTTTTTAAAACTTGTTCTTGCGTGTTTCAGAATCAGAAACCACCATATTTAAATCATAAATACCTAAGCCAAAATAAGTGTCTGTAAAAAGTGCGTGTACAATGAAAATGTCTATGGACAAACTTTTGTTACGTATGTTTAATGTAGTAAACGTTCAAATGATCCGAAGCTCTTTGTTGGTAAAAAGAACTATGAAGAAAAAAAAAACTGTTGCTTCAAAATGATAACCATGGAAGAACCGTGCTTCAAAACGATGACCATGGAACAACCATTTTCACAGAAACAACAAAAATTCAAAGAACAGTAATAAGCTTACATTAACGATAATCTTGGATATATTATTATTGTTTGACAGAATCGTTAAATCGTCAGAGAAAGTGCTTTGATGTCATTGCTCCGACTCTTTATGTACTGAATTAAACTTTGCCCGTCATCCCTACGGGGTCGATAAAATGCAGTGCGAGTCAAGTTGCGGAATGCTGGCTTTGTTTCTAAAATAGAAACAACTGCTATTCTAAATAGAAACAACTGCTATTGTTGTTGTTGCCCACTGAGAACAGTCACGCTTCTCACAAGCCCGCTGAAAATATATTTTTCTCAGGATTGCCTTGTGAAAAATAACATTCCCATTTGTTATCAAAGTCTCAAAAAAGAATGGCAGGGGTGGGTTGCAGAAAATATCGAATGTCATACGGACTTGTAAAAGGGAATTCTCAAATAATGGAAGACAGAAGTTCACCGGGTTATGATCCTGCAAATTACACGAAAGAACATGGTCTTTTGCTGACTGGTGTTGGAGACATATTTCTTAGTAATTTCGAGTGCTGAGTGCAAAAATGAAGTCCATTTTGCACTATCACGTCAAGATTTTTCAACTCAAATGTCCATTTTTTAGCATCTCCAGTATTATTACCTTTGTTAAGGATAGATTTAACTTCAAAATATAGACCCATGTGAGGAGCTTAACATAACTTCGAAAATGTAGTTTTTCAATACCCTCTAAAGTAAATGAAACTACAAAAAGGAAAACGAAAGTCATGGCTTAAGTATTTTCATTAAATAAAAAGCATCAAACTTGAGCACATTTTAATGTTTTAATTCTGGCTTTATACATTTAGATTTTAGTAAACAACACATTTCTGTGGCCCTTGACACCACACATATCTCATATTTGTGGAATTTGTCTGCAGATATACTTGCGTTGTGCTTCATTTAGTGTGACTATCAGGTGAGACATGTTTTGGTGAACATTTAATTATTTCTTATGAAAACTGGTATTTTGAGTGCGATCTGAATGTGTTAATTATGAGGTCACATAGCACAAGTTCACCTTTTATCAAGCATTGTCAAAGAACTGTAGAAAGAACTTCATGGAATGTATGCCCTTTGCCATCACAAATTTGCATTTGCTTACTTTATAACTGTTGACAATTCTGAGAATGCTTTTCCTAGGATGCAACTAGCTTGAATATATGTTCTGTATTTCAAAAATATGACCAGTTGTGAGAAAAGAAAATACAAACCTGCCCCGGTGTCTTCTGTTATATTTGTGGATGTTACACTTTACTTAGGCAAGGAAACAAAACTACACATCTTGTGAAGAAAGCTTACTTTTCTTAGACATGAAACTGAGCGATCAAGGCAAAACCTGGGCACCTCATGTGATGTCTAAAACATGTGTTGAAACACATCGAGTGACTGTTACAAATACTTAAGGAGAAGGTTTCCAGCTCTGTTTACTGAGAAAATAAAATTGGTGTATTTGACGGGTTACAGATTAGGTCGCTATTGCAAGGCAAGCAGATTTTGGAAATCATGTCTGTCGTTGAAAAAGACGCATGGAATACTACTGTTGCAGTTGTGTCTGATTTTCACGGAAGCAGGAAGTCATCAAATTAGGAAGAACTTGTGCACACCCCATTAGCAAGTCTTCGAGCAGTGGGTTGAAGAACTTGTGCACACCCCATTAGCAAGTCTTCGAGCAGTGGGCTGCAGCACGAATGTAAAAGTGTACAGACATATGGACGATTTCCTTGAAAATCTTAGTGCAATAAGTGTTGAGGAAGAAGAAAGATTCCAGCAAGGCATCAAGGCAATGAAGACTAGATATCAAGTCAGGTGAAATACAAACATGATGTCTGAATCGGCTGCTCTCTGCAAACAGACTGTCGTAACGCAGGTTATTCAAGCCAAGCAGTAAACAGAAAGTTCACTCCTCGGGTAGTTGAAACTCCAGTTTGACAGAAATATCTAACCTAAGATGTGTATTTAAACATTTTGGGTAATATATCTGTTAAACAATGAAGCATGTTATTTGGTTTGTGTTAGTTTCTTATTTTCGGGTAATAGAAAATTTCTGGGGGCATTTCTGACTCCAGCACTAATCAAATTAGGTAGGACTAATTAGAAAAGGCAAGACAAATACATTTGTTTTCGAAAAGGCTCTCCAGTGTTATCAATAAAATAATAGAAGCAGCTGACTTTCGGGCAAACAATACAATTGTCCTTACTCAGCGAGTAAACTATAGAGAAATACTTGAAATGATAGTAGAAAACTGTAATTTTGAAATCAGCATGCCAATTATAGTCTAAATGAAATGAAAAAGGAAACTCAAATGAAATTATGTTGAAAATTGTTACGCTGTGTTATAAACCTGTGAAGTTAAACACTGAAAGGTAGGTTAAATAATAATGATAATAATAAAAATGATAAAAATAATAATAATAATAATAACAACAACAACAACAATAATAATAATAGTTCTTTCTACTATAGGCACAAGCCCTGAAAGTTTTGAGGGGAAGAGTAGTCAATTACTTGGACCTCAACGTTTAACTGTTACTCATTTCATCGAAGCTGAAACGACGAAAGACAGTTTCACAAAATAACACAAACATGAACGAAATGCTGCTAAGCATTTTATCAGGTTTGCTAACGATTCTGCCAGTTCAGCGCCTTGATGACAATGATGATGATGATGGTGGTGGTGGTGGTGGTGGTGGTTATGATGATGATGATGATGATGATGATGATAATGATGATGATGATGATGGTTGATGATGGATGATGATGGATGATGATGGGTGATGATGAATGATGATGGATGATGATGGATGATGGATGATGATGGATGATGGATGATGGATGATGATGGAAGTATAATGATGGATGGATGATGGATGATGATGGATGGATGATGGATGATGGATGATGGATGATGGATGGATGATGGATGGATGATGGATGGATGATGGATGGATGACGGATGGATGGTGGATGGATGATGGATGTTGATTGATGATTGATGATTGATGATTGATGCTGGATGATTAATGATGGATGATTGATGATGGATGATGGATGATTGATGAATGGTGATTGATGATGGATGGTTGATCATTGATGATGGATGCTTAATGATTGATGATTGATGATTGATGATTGATGATTGATGATTGATGATTGATGATAATGATGATGGTGGATGATTGATGATGGATGATTGATGATTGATGACGGATGCTTGATGACGGATGATTGATGATGGATGATTGATGATGGGTGATTGATTATTGATGATTGATGGTGGATGATTGTTGATGGATGACTG
>NC_069004.1:25111050-25113722 GCF_001194135.2 Octopus bimaculoides
GGATGATGGATGATTGATGATTGATGATGGATGATTGATGATGGATGAAGGATGATGATGATGATGATGATGGATGATGGATGATGGATGATGGATGATGGATGATGATGGATGATGGTAGATGATGGATGATGCTGGATGATGGATGATGGAGGATGATGGATGATGGCGGATGATGGATGATGGTGGATGATGGATGATGGTGGATGATGGATGATGATGGATGAAAAGGCTGAACGATATTGGAATTGAGATTCGCATTGTCAACATGCAGAAAAGTCCCGACTTCTATTCGTCAAAAATCCTTGGGATTTGAGAAAACTTGTCACCAGACAGCAGTTCTGCTAATATAACATATCACAGTTTTAATAATACTAATATACGAAGCAAATTATATACTACTCTATTAACATTACATATTGTACCTGTTTTACAGAAAAAAATATTATTAATAAACGCTAAGGTTAGCAGAATTGTTAGCACACTGGATAAAATACTTAACAGCATTTAGTCCTCTTTACATTCTGATTTCAAATTCCGCCGAGGTCGACTTTACCTTTATCCATTCTGGGTCAATAAAATAAAGTACCAGTGACACACTGGTGTCGATGTAATCGACTAGTCCTATCTCCCAAAATTTTAAGCCTTTTGCCTTTGGTAGAAAGGATTATTATTATTATTAAGGTGGCGAGCTGGCAAAAACGTTCTGAGTTCCAATTCCGCTGAGGTCAACTTTGTCTTTTATCCTTTCGGAATCGATAAAATAAATACCAGTTGAGCACTAAGGTCGATGTAATCGACGTAACACCTCTCCTCAAAATAAACTGCCGATGTGCTAAAATTTGTAATCATTATTAACACTCGTGTTGTTTTATACTTGCCCCGTTTTCTTTTTATGCTCATTAATTTAATTTTATTTTGTAGCCGTCTTTGACAATGACTGTACTTCACCGTCCAATATCCTTCTTGAAGAGAATGTCCCTAAAGGTAACTATATACTGTAATCAAGCTTAATCTGCCCAACTCTCTCAGGTAAAGTAGCCTTTCAATGTTAAACTGCTGGATTTAACTGCATGTTTGACGATCGTTGCCGCTGGAGTATAATTCTACGTTATAGACTTTTCTTCTCGTAAGAACTCTAATACATTTTATTAGCTTGTTTAGATTTTTATACACGTGGTTGCACATTTAGCTTTAAAATGCATCTAAAGAGCAGGTTGATTAGTCGCAGGCAGTTTAGCTTAAAGGTAAAGCGCTTGATTGTGGCTTTATCAAGAGATATGGGTTCGAGTCTCATAGATGTTTGTTGATAAATTTTTCCGCTTTGTAAGGGTAATTTACCCAATGTTTCTGCTGTTCTAAAAGCGTCTCTGTATTCCAAAATAAATCATCGTTTCATTTGTATCTTAATATACACATTCAGTGCATACAAAAACCAAATTCTAGTTTATTTATATACATTTTATTTAAGGTTTGTCTTTTGTCTTTTACATGTTTCATTCACTAGGATGTTACCATTCTAGGGTATCACATTGAAGAATTTTTAGTCGAATGAATCGACCCCAGATCTTTCTTTTCTAAGCCTGGTACTTATCCTGTCTCTTTTAGCGACTGCTAAATTACGAGGATGTAAGCACACAATTACCGGTTGTGAAGCGGTAGTGGGGGAAAAGCACACTCACAGACACATACACACAGACACAGACACACACACACACACACACACACACACATATATATATATATATATATATATATATATATATATATATATATATATATATATATATATATATATATATATACGACGGGATTCTTTCAGTTTTTACCTCCCAAATCCACTCACGGGCGTTCGGTCGACCCGAGGCTATAGTAGAAGACCAAGGTACCACGCAGTGAGATTGAACCTGGACCTATGCTGTTAGAAAACAAACTTCATAGTATACAGTGGTCTTTTGCGCCTATGAATAAATAGATTCTATTTGTAACGAATGAATGGGAATTTGGACAAATTAATTATAGATTTCGTCATGTGTAAGCAAACATAACTTTGTTTTTGAAGCATTAAGATGTATTGTAGAATAAGTAGAAATATTTTCAACACATACTAAACAGTATATATAAAGAATAAAATCAACACATACCAAACAGTATATATAAAGAATAACATCAACACATACTAAACAGTATATATAAAGAATAAAATCCTTTTAGCAACAGAAAATGTTTTGCTCTTAAAAGGATTTTATCCTATATATTTATATACTGTTTAGTATTTACGCGTTGAAAATATATCCTTCTACTTGTTCTAAACTTAATTATAATTGTTATGTAGACGCTAAATAGATTCTTTTATGTTTTACGTTTTACTGATTTCAGTCATTGGACTGCGGCCATGCTGGGGTATTGCGTTTAAGGCTGTAGTCGAACAAATCAACCCCAGTACTATTTATTTAAAATTCGGTACTTGTTCTATCGGACACTTTTTTCGAGACGTAAGCAAATTACTGAGACGTAAGCAAACTGTCACAGTTTATCTCCCAGTTGGGTGTACATACATCAATCCAAACACACACACACACGTATCTATTTATCTACCTATCTATCTATCTATCTATCTATCTATCTATATATATATATATATATATATATATATATATATATATATATAT
>NC_069004.1:25114743-25118733 GCF_001194135.2 Octopus bimaculoides
ACACACACACACACACACACACACACACACACACACACATATATATATATATGTTATGATAATATATACAAACTCACAGGTCATTGGTTTCCTGGGTCCTTTGTGGAAAATACTTGCCCACCGAGTTTTTTAATCACACAGCTATGCCCTCACTACTTTTTGATGGCTCCGTTAGATGAAGTGCTACACATACACATACAAACAAACAAATACACACATAAATACATATATACACACATACATACACTCATACATACATACATACATTCCAAGAATTCTCTATGTGGGATTCTTATGTGAATAGATACGCAAACCTAAGTGTATGTGTTGACAGTTCACTCAACACACCGACTCAACCACATATCTACAAACACCAGGAAGTATTTTAATTCAAAGTGTCTTGTTGTTTGGTTAACAACCGGTTTAAAATCTCTCAAGAAATTAAATTAAACGCAGAGAAAAATCATAATGCATTGCGAGTAAACGCCTAACTGACAGGATTTTCAGAAAAAGAACTCAACTCACAAACGTGCACATTAGAAATACAATCTGTGAGTGGAACAGTAGAAATATGCAAAACTTTTCTCAAGTTTATATAGTGACATTGTTTTCGTTATCTATGTTCCAACGATGGAGTTTTGTATCTTTCTAAGAAGCCAACTACTTCTTCAGAGGAAGAATTTAAATAAAATAATTAAAAACATAAAAGAAGAAATATACAGAAATAATATTTCCCCAGACAGACTTGATTAGCAAAAACTGTAGAACACGCACACACACACACACACACACACACACACACACACACACACACACACACACACACACACACACACACACACTCACACACACACACACTCACACACACAAACACACATACACACACACACACACGTCCATCTAGCTAGTTAGCTAGCTAGCTAGATAGATAGATAGATAGATAGATAGATAGATAGATAGATAGATAGATAGATAGATAGATAGATAGATGTGAGTATTTGTATCTACACAAGCATAAACAAATATATATATATATATTTACTTACAAATGCATATACATACATAGGTGCAGGCGTGGCTGTGTGGTATACATGTATGTATGTTTGCATATATGTATGCATGTATGTATGTATGTATTCATGCATGTACATATATATGTATGCATGTATGTGTGTGTATTTAGATATGTAAGTGGAATATTTCAATATTCAATACTGATATCTACTCTTGTGTAGATATAAACTTGAATAATCCTTCACCTCTAAAAATGAGGTTAATTGACATAAAAATTATATTATCAATAAAGTTTTCATTTTATTACTTTTAAATTACCAACGAGAAATTTTTAATTGTTAATTGGTCACAGCGTTGGAAAATATTCCGCATATAATCAGTGAAGAGAATTAATGAATAATGCATCATCCTATAAATGGTAGCTGGCATCGTGGTATGCTTAAATAGTTCGCTTCGAAACGGTATAAATAGGCTGTTTGGTAAGAAATTTGCTTTGCGACTTCAGAGTTCCGGGTTCAATCACAGGGTTTGCGGCCACAGGCTTCCGAGTTCGGTCACACTGCGTGGCACTTAGTTTTTTTTTAGGCTTTTTTTTTTACTGTAGCGTCAGGCCTAACACAGGCTTACAAATGGATTTGGTAGACGGAAACTGGAAGAAGTCCGTCGTGTCTGTGTATTCGTGTATTCGTGTGTACGTGCGCAGTTGTGTCTATGTTTGGTCCCCCCAACCGCTTGACAAATGTTGTCGGTGTGTTTAGCGGTTCGACAAATAGTACAAAGCTTTAAAAAGTCCTGGTGGGAGTTGATTCGTTCGACTAAATTTCTTTAAGGCGGTGCTCCACCTTGGCCGTAGCCTAACGACTGAAACAAGTAAAAGAAAAAAGAAGAGTAACGGGTTTAATCTCACTGTGTGGGGCTTTGGTCAAGTATGTCTTTAAGAAAATCTCTCGTTGCTGGTTTTGTTATTTTATCTCCAGGCCAACAATGGTAGTCTCTTATTTTTTTAAATAATACCGAAAATATATTAT
This sequence comes from Octopus bimaculoides, assembly GCF_001194135.2. NCBI lineage: Eukaryota > Metazoa > Mollusca > Cephalopoda > Octopoda > Octopodidae > Octopus > Octopus bimaculoides. Next base: position 25,116,786 of record NC_069004.1, read on the forward strand.
AGAATATATCTTTCTTTGTCAAATATGTTAGCGTCCGATTCGAAGAAAATTTTACTGTTATCGATGCAGGCATGGCAATGGGTTTAACAAGTGGATACGATATTCGCTTTGTAACCACGTGGTTACAAAGCCCTCCATATCAGCTAATTCTTTTCTCAGCTACAACTTTAATCTAATCTTTATGTTCGCCAACGCTGTTTTGACTGTTCACTGATGCATCAAGATGGTCTTGAGAAAATGAGACTTAAAACATCATCAAATTTAGCCCCAATACCCTGGACGTGCGATACCGTTCCAGAGACAGTAACAGGCATATAATATCCTGTCAGTGATATCTTTATAGCTACAATAAGCATACGTAACGTGATGTTAGTGATAGAGTAATGTATACATATGTCAGTTTTCACGTAGGCAATATTATTGACACTGATACCTTTATTGCCAGCGATATCATTGCAGTTTGTATATATTATCACGACATCATATACCTAAAGATACACTAATAATACATGTACTGTTTGTGATATCATTGGAGATACAGTTATATACATGATAATATGACACTGATATTTTCAAAGATACATAACTGTACACATCAGCGATATCATTGCAGATTGTTTGTATATATTATCATAACGTGATATCCCTGAAGTCATATACATGATAATATGATACTGATGTCTTCAAAGATACATTACTGTATACGGCAAGTCAGCGATATCATTTTGGACTGTTATATACATTATAATAACACTAATATTGCTATACATACAGTAATGTACATCTTGTCCCCTGAGGGATGTTATTACAGTTATATACATATTGTCATAACACTATCTTTAAACAAGCATACATGCGTGGAATACGTATTACCATGACAGTGATATCATTGCAGATACAATTACACACCGGATGAAGCATATATATATATATATATATATATATATATATATATACACATTAGTTAAACAAATTGAAACATTCTAATTCGTAAAAATTGTATGCAAATACTGTAAAATGTTTCCTAACATTCTCTTGCTTTATTATTTACCCTGGATTATATATGGCGGCTCTAACAAAATGTAAATGAATTAGAGCATAGAAACGTAGCTGGTAGAAAGAAATTGTGAAGTGGTAAACAACTTGAGAAGAGATTGAGAGCTATGGTGAAAGCAAATGGTAGCCATTTTAAATTGTAGATATATGTAAAATATTGTCAGTAAATATAACAATCGACTTGTAAACTTTCTTCTACGAAAGCCTAGAACATTTTATTTATCAACACATCTAATCTAACTTGGATGTGCTGTTTATAACGCCTTAGATTGCTGTAAATATTTCGAAAATTAATTTCTCGGAGACGATAAATGCTAAAAAGCATCGAAACTCTATTATCGGTTGAATTTTCTTCTTGGCATTCGGCTTGACTAGCTGTCGCTGATAATCCTCGATACGATGAAACCACGTGATACGTTAGTGTCATCTGGCAGTGTGTAGACGGATTTTTATCAACTAATACTAGAATTTCGATACTTCTCAGCATTTGTCGTCTACACAAAATGATTTTTAGGGAAGATTTCAGGACTTAAAGCGTTTTTAGCAACACAAAGAAGTTAGTTTGAATGTGCTAATTTATAGCTAATAGCTAATTTAAAACACTCTATTTATCAAACAGTGAATAGCGAGTAAATATATATGCTGCAACCGGTACATGCTACCGCGACACAGATATCTTTAAACATAGGGTGATGTATGTATTGTAACATTTATGCGCAGGCGTGGCTGTGTGGTAAGAAGCTTGCTTCTCAACCATATTGTTCTTGGTACAGTCTTATTGCGTGGCACCTTAAGCAGGTGCTTTCTATTATGAAAAAATGGGCCCACCAAAGCTTTGTGAGTGGATTTTGTAGATGGAAACTGAAAGTAGCCTGTCGTCTCCATATATATA
>NC_069004.1:25119600-25130173 GCF_001194135.2 Octopus bimaculoides
GTGTGTGTGTGTGAATGTGTGAGTATGTGTGTGTGTGTGTGTGTGTGTGTGTGAGTGTCGGTGTGTTTACGTCCCTGTGATTAGCGGTTCAGTAAAATAACTGATAGAATAAATACGAAGCTTTACAAAATATATGTACTAAGGTCGATTCATTCAACTAAAGTTCTTAAAAGTGGTGCCCCAGTATGGCCGCACTCTAATGACTGAAACAAGTAAAAGATAAGCGATAAAGACCTGCTGAGATATAGCAATACACATGCTGTCGTATCAATGATGTGACAATATCTTTACAGATACGGTTATATACGAATTCGGTGGTGGAGTCTGGGACATAGACAGAGCTGAGCCCCCTGGTTACTTGGATGTCGACGAAGTCAATTCCAGTTATTACCTTATAACGAAGAAAGTCCTCGATGTAGAAGAAATGGTAAATGATTGTTTTGTTCGATATTCGCATATGACGCCCATGCTCATGTCCGCCAACTTGCAAACATGCACAAAACAGATATACTCACAAGCAGACGTGCGTACACACACACATACATACGCACACACACAAACGCACGCAAACATACATACGGACACATGTACACATACACACATACATGAATACACACACATATATACGTATATATGCATACATGAATACGATTATATACATATATAAATATGTATGCATGCATGTATGTGTCTGTCTATCTATATGTCTATCTTTGTATTCATCCACCTATCTATTTATCCATTATATTTATCTGTCTGTTTGACTCTCTCCCTAACTATCTACCTCTCTATGTATATTATATCATATTTTTGTGTATATAGGCGCGGGTATGACTGTGTGGTAAGTAGCTTGCTTTCCGACCACATGGTTCCGGATTCAGTCCCACTGCGTAGCACCTTGATCGAGTGTCTTCTACTATAGCCTCGGGCCGACCAAAGCCTTGTGAGCGGATTTGGTTGACGGAAACTGAAAGAAGCCTATCGTATATATATACATACATGTATCTGTGTTTATATGTTTGTGTGTCTATGTTTGTCCCCCTACTATCGCTTGACAACCGATGCTGGCGTGCATACGTCCCCGTAACTTAGCGGTTTCGGCAAGAGACCGATAGGATAAGTACTAGGCATACAAAAATAAGTCTTGGTGTCGATTTGTTCGGTTAAAGGTGGTACGCATGGCCACAGTTAAATGACTGAAACAAATAAAAGAATAAAAGAATATATATATATGTGTGTTCTGCAAGCAACTTGCACATGCAGTGCTACCAGTCGAGAACCCGGCATAACGGAAACCAGCAAGTGTATGGGTCTGATCAGGAAAGAATGCGCGCCGTTTTGAGGCCTACCTCTCGTCAGCATCATTGCGTACCGCCCCCCACCTCGCTGATATGAGGCCCCGCTTGCTAGATTAACTGGTTATCAAATAAAGCTCAATATTCTTCTAGCCATCACTCATCGTCTCTTTTTAAACAAATCCAATGACTAGCCTTTTCCACTGTAGTTTAGTTATCGATCATGATGGTATTTACGATGAGTTAGGCCTAACGATAACAGTAGTCGTCTCACACTGTGTCCTACAAACCCTCTACATCCGAATTCGATTGGAAAATGTTCCGCTTTCCAGCCTTCATTTTCACATTCCTTAAGGAGGTTTACATAACGGTTAATCTTTCGAGTCCGAGTGGCGTCCATATTATCTTCATGAGGAACCGTTAACTCGACTAGATTCACAACTTTCTTTCATGCATTAAAATTTCTGGTTTTTCGTAACTGGGATGGGAAAGAGTCCCTCGCACCCTGGTAGATTGGAAGTCACCTCCCAATAGCCGTTCCACGTATCATCGCTCACAGGAAGCTTGTGGTTCTTCTTGAAACGGATCCGCTGTCCTCGGCGCACGAAGGTAATGAAATGTCTAGTTGGTACTTTCAACGTTTTTTTTTCACTGTTGAGATCAATTTGGTTCTTTATAGCATTGAAGATAACATTAAAGACCAGGTTATATCTCCATGTAGGCCTGTTCAATGTTAGTGAACAGTTGGAAAGAATATGTTTCAGTGTTCCGACCTTTCTGCATTTGCATATATCATTCTCTGAGACGTTCCATCTTAATAGATTTGCAGGTCATGACAAAACATCATAGGATGAACGAATGAGAAATCCTCTCAACAACACGTTCCTCCCATCTCCTCATCTGTCTTTGTTGAATGCATTGGATCAAATAAAGCTCTTTTCTCTCTGCTTCTCTCGTTTTGACTCTGTTGCTAACAACACATCTGCGTTCGCTCCGCATCATACTTGCAAACGGTCTGAACCGATCTGCGCCAAAACCAAGTCCCTTCCGATGAATTTGCGTTGCACTCGACATATCTCGGTGTGTAAGAGAAGACAAGATATCATCTGTCTCTGCTTCTGTTTTCCACTTCCTGAATGTTTTCACCTCTGGTGGATTACACCTGATTTCCATGTCCTTTGACTCTCTCAACATCATCACCGTTCGTATCTTCCCCAGTTTATACATTTCGACTATTGACGCCTGTGGTAACTGCAACGGGTCGCTTTTACGATAAAGAGCTGAACTGTTAAATATCCGAGGTATACCTAGCCACTTTCTAATGAACACATTACATTTTTGTTCAATGATTTGAATTCATGACAATGCCACCTGGTATATTAAAAGTGGACTTATATATAGTTTCTCTGTCTGTCTGTTCCTAATGAATTCTCAAACGGCTCCACCAAATCAAATCAAATGTTACACGGTAATAATATGCTGAGAGAGAGAGACAGGCAGACTGGCAGACAGACAGACAGACAGACAGACAGACAGACAGACAGACAGACTGACAAAGAGTTGTGTTAGAGAGAGAGGCAAACAGATAGATGGAGAGAGTGTGTGTTAGAGAGAGAGAGGCAGACAATGTCCCATTTTGTATTTTATATATACATTTTTTTTGGCGGCACATTCTAATGTATTGCCAACATATATCATTAGAATGTATCGCACGTGTGTGGGTGAGCGTGTGTGTTTGTAAGTGAAAAATTAGAGAACGAAAGCGCTTACACATACAATGCGAAAACTTCTTCCCAAAGGGCTCCTGTCATTCTGTTCTTCCAAGATATCTTTTTGAAAAAAGCTGATAACTTTTAAGGAAATATTTCGTCAAATATTGTGACTGTGTGAAACACATTTTGCAAAGACGGTTGTACACACACTCAAACGCACACACAAAGACATACGCACACATACACACATACACACACACACATATATATATATATACACACACATACATACACACAAATATATATATATACATATATATAAATACATGTGTGTGCGCGAGTATGTGCTTATGTGTGTATATATATAAATATATATATATGTATTTATATATGTATGTATGTATATATATATTTGTATTTATATATATACATATATGAATATATATGTATATGCATAGATATACCTTATATATATATATAAATTTTCAGTATGTTGGAGAAGCAACTCAATTGCTAATCCCTGTATATTTATGATGATAAATGGTTTTACCGATAAAGGTTTTTTCATACTGAACTACTTGGCAAAATTGTTAATTATTAATTCTATTATTAATTGACGATTCCCTGCCCTTATTCTTGTATATATATATATATATATATATATATATATATATGTACGTATGTATGTATATTTATTTGTATAAGTAGATATTTGGAAGTTGGACGTTAAACGATGATGATATATACACATACACACACACACACACACATATTTCTATGTTTGCATGTATATATGCATGTATATGTGTATATATATTATGAGCTTTAGACGTGCTCTGATTTATTAAAAGTATTTTTATATCTTTTCCGTATTTTCCCCTGACTCAGAAAAGAAGATACATCTTTGTGATATTAACATGTAATGATGTGAGTAACGTTTATTATTTATTTATCGATACACTAGACCAAATAGAATTAACCGATCGATATTTCAGTAACCAGAATCAACCAGCACGGATTAATTATCTGTTAATTATATTTTTATGGGGGTAGTAATAATATATTATATCGATCCCTGTTCTAGTCACTTCATCCTCATCATCATCATCATCATCATCATCATCATCATCATCATCATCGTCATCATCATCATCATCATCATCATCATCATCATCGCAAACATCATCATCATCGTCATCGTCGTCATCATCGTCATCATCATCATCATCATGAACCTCCGAAAATTGCTGCCTCGTGTCTTGGAACTCATAGGGCCAGTTACCTGGTTTCGCTAACCTATATGTGACTGAGATCACAATATTCCTCGTGGACAGGACGACAGTCTGTCATAGGGTTATTCCTTTACAGCTGAATGGACTAGAACGACATGAAATGAAATACTTTGCTCAAGAACTCAACGCACCACCCCTTCCGGGAGCCGAAAGCATTATCTTGCGATCGGGAGTAAAACACTCTCACCATCCGGCCACGAGCCTTCACCCTGTTCTAGAGTACTAGTATATATTTTATCAACCTGGAAGGGTCAAAGTCAAAGCAGACCACGTATTTGAACGTAAAAAAGCCATGACTATAAATTGTGAGATATCTTATGTGATACTCTTCCGATTTGCTCCATATATGGACTGAACAATGTCGATTAGGATGTCATAGTGTCATATATACTAAACCTCTGTGATGCCGTGCTGTAATTGTGTAAATTAGTCCCAAGTACTTGGCAGCTACTTAATTTTTTCGATCTTGGATTGAAAACAGTGAAGTCGACCTCGGGTGGAATAGAACCTAAGAATAAAGGGCCTTAGGTAAATACTTGAACACATATCGTTCGAGGATCAAGCGATTCTGCAAACCAAACATTTGTTACTAACATAGTTACAAGATCTGGAATTTAGTGGGAGATAATTCACGGATGCCTTCGGTTACAATATTTCACTTGAAAGCAATGTGGAAGTCAATGATTCTCAGAACATAAAGAACCATCTGATACACCGCATTTTGCAGATGGTCACCTGAACAGGTAATTACTAAGATGGTGGCTTGGCAGAATCGTTAGAGTGTGAGAGAAAATGCTCTGTGGTATTTCCACCGTCGCTTTGCATACTGGGTTCAGATTCCACCGAAATGAACTCTACCTTCATCCGTTTCAACCGTGTCATCTGTTGGAGGCCGACTAAATAAAATACCAACTAAATCATGGCCTTGAGCGAATTTAGAAATAATTATTTCTTCAGATGGAGTCGCTATATTTGTTTTGAGTACTCGCTCAATGGCGGACTAAACAAACCTTTGCTGGGATTTGCAGACATGCGCAAAGATGTTTCGACCTCTCCAGTAGGCGAACAGGTGTATTTGCCGTTTGTCAGACGCCATTTTTGTCTAGAAGTGGTCCCCTAGACAGAGTTGCTGCTCTCGATAAAGCAACGATCGAGACGGCGCTTGTCATCTGGAATGTCGTTAAGCGTACAGAGCCCTCAAGCTGTAGGTCAATGTGTTCGGTGGAAGATCCACGTTCGTCGTCCAACAGAGAATTAGGGGAGAGCAATCCCAACAAATTGTATGTAGAAAATCTGGAAAGTTTTGAAAATCAAGAGGCTAGTTTCTACCAGAGAACTTTCGTACCGGATAAGATGGGTATTGTCCAGAAATTACTTGTCTATCAGTGCTACCATCAGATGAGCCTGTCCGTCATACGCACCGAGCGACACAACCCTTCTACGTGCGCTCGTATAACGCAGACCATAGCTGATCTGTGGAGTTATACCACCAGTCTTCAAACGTGCGGTGGATCGAGTGGAGTCCGTTGTGAAGATCGTCTCACGTCCCATTAAATTATCATTATAAAAGACTTCGAACTTGGCAGAATCGTTAGAATGTCAGGCAAAATGTCTAATGGTGTTTCTTTCAGCTGTGTACTCACAGAGCTCAAACGCCGCCTAGGTCAATATTGCCTTTCATCTTTTCGGAATCGATAAAAATAAAGTAGTAATCAAGTACTGGAGGTCGATGAAATTGACTTACAAAATTGCTAGCCTTGGCTCAAAATCTGGAAATATTGTTATTAAAAAGTGGTGAGCTGGTAGAACTATTAGCGTGTCAGGCAATATGCTGAGGGGAACTTCCTCCGGCGTTTTACATTCTGAGTTCCAATTCCGCCGAGGTCGACTTTACCTTCTATCCTTTCGGGGTTGTGAAATTAAGTACCAGTGAAGCACTGGGGTCGATGTAATCGACTAGTCCCCTCCCCCACAAGGTTCAGGTCTTGTGACTGCTGGCGGAATCGTTAACTCGCTGGACAAAATAACTCCCAGTATTTCTTCCGGCTTTACGCTCTGAGTTCGTATTCTATCCAGATCGATAAAGTACGAGTTGAGTACTGGGATCGATATAATCGACTTAACCCCTCTCCCAAAAGATTTCATGCTGTGTGCCTACTACTACTACTACTACTACTACTACTACTACTACTACTACTACTACTACTACTACTACTACTAAACATAGATATATTCTAGTGTACATTGCCCAGGTGTGTTTTATGCTATCATAGTCTTTTATGCTGTCACAATTTACTTTCAATTTTCTAGCATAATGACATTGCATTGAGTGTTTACATCAAGCACAAGAACGAGTTTCCGCCTCGATTTACAGGACCTTCGTACACAATCTCAGTGAAAGAGGTAAGTTAGCAGGCTTATAGCACTCCTTACGTTTCCCCCAGGCTCTCCTATGATGCGCAGCAGCAAACTCCACTGCAACAGATCGCGCTGCAGTTGTGATGGGGTGTAAAGAGTTTTCTTTTAAGATGGCTGCCATGTGCAACTGAATCTGTAAAAGTAAAGAAGAATTGTTCCAATAGGTTGTATGTGAAATGTTTTGATCAACTGCTCGTTATAATTCCCGAGTTCGTTTATCCTTTAACTTTTGCTTGTTTCAGTCACTGGGCTGCGGCCATGCTATAGCATCGCCTTGAAGCGTTTAGTCGAACAAATCAATCCCAGTATCTATGTTTCTTTTTTTAAAGTCTGGTACTTATTGTATCGGTCACTTTTTGCCGAACCGTTAAGTAACAGAGACATAGACAAACCAACATAAGTTGTGACGCGGTGGTGGAGAACAAAACCCCCACTCTCTCTCTCTCTCTCTCTCCTTCCCACCACACACACGCACACACACATATGTATATATATATAACGGATCTCAAAACAGTTTCGTTCAACCAGATTTCCTCACAAGGCATCAGTTGTCCCGCAGCTATTGTGAAGAATGCTTTCCCATACTGCTGCGCTTTGGGATCGAACCCGAAACTAGGTTGCTGCAAAGTGAGCTTCTTAACCACACACCCACGCATGTGCCCGTGAGAGATATATAGGGTACTTCTATCTATCTGAGTCAGTTTTATGATCATCACATGTTGATCACACTAACGAATTGTGTCTGACTCCTGAACAAAGATGTAGGGAAATATGGCATCAAACGTTATACAGCATCTCTTTTAGTCTCCATCGGTTTCTACTACAATAAAGAGATAAGAGACAAGCTACATCTAAGATAAACGATAAGCCTATTGTAGCTTATACAGGTATCTATTTTGTGACAGGTATATAATACTCAGAGACACACTGAAACGTGTCCAGTGCATTTGAACTCACACAGCACGAACTGGTAATAGTGAAGCTTATTTAAAATCATTTTAGCACAACTTTTACAGACTTTATTGGTCTTTTAAATGAAACCAGAATTATCTTAAGATTTACTTTTTGATATAATTGCTGTTGTTATTGTTGCTGATATACCATTCATGGACAGTTGTAGGCGCAAAGACATGCGAATTCGATAATCAATGCTAGAGCCTGGGCACTAACAGACGAGTGAATTAGAGTTGTTTAGTTGGGCCCGAGTAGCGAAAGCGCGACGTGGTCACAAAACCACAATCCAGTCTTTGTGAGACCCTTGACAGGTGCGCGATACCTATTTTCGGACAAATGTGCGCAGCTTTGCTTCCACGCTAGGTGATGGGTTACAGATGGGAATTGATTTTATAGTATAGTTTGACCGCCCATCGCGGTTCTCAACTAAATACGCGATGGATTGCGAAAAAACCATTTAGCAGTGGCTGAAATAAGGGAGAAGCTGAACGGTTAACGAGACGAAAATCTCCCGGTTTTCTCTATGAATTCTACAAGATCATTCCAGAATATTTTCGAGACCTCGTAACAGATGTCTATTGAAAAAGGTCGAGAAACAGGACTTCAGTATCTGGACATTGCTGACTCGTGGGGATTTATGTTGAACAGCTGTTGTTGCGTGTGAGATGTTCTAAGTATCAATTTTGCCGAGGTCGACTTTGTACTTCACTATTTCGCGGAAAAATAAAATAAGTACCAAACGCGTACCGAAGCTTATAGTAGAATGAAAAGCAAAGTCGACCGCGGTGGTATTTGAACTCAGGACTTAAAGATGCACAAAATGCCACTAACCATTTTTATTCGGTGTGCTAACGATTCTGACTGCTCACAGCCTTCGTCAAAGTATATATGGAAGTCCATCTTGCGATCTGGTCCGCATTCGCACTAACACTCAAGCAAACTAGACCTACAAAGTTGCACAGAACTGCTTATGACCGATTAACAGGCGTGCATCATGGTCTGAAATGGCCGAATTATGTATCTGTTGTCTCATTACAGCTCTGAGACACGTAGGCAATGAACGGATCTAGCTCCTTCGTGTTTTAGTGCAGTCACTATGTTTTTGTTGAGGAAATGTCGGAAGATTCTTTTCGTCGCTAGAAATTCTGTCGCGATGTGCATACCAACCAACCTACTCCTGTAGCTCGCTAACTAGCTCGCCTGGCAATCTATTATTCGCTACCGCTAGCTATCCTCTCCCCGAAATTGCTGGCCTTGAAGCAAAATTTCAAACCAAATATTATTATTATTATTATTATTATTATTATTATAAATCGCAGGATAATGCTAATAATATAGCCTGAACAGGATAAACTACTCCTATTTTGCAGAAAAAGTCTAGGTCGTTAGCTATGAGACTGCGATTGAGAATTTAAAATCACTTCTTTAACTTTCTAAAAGACATCTCAACGCTTCTAAAAGCAAACTTCGTTTGTTTGTTTATGTTCATCGTAATTTGAATTTATTATTATTATTATTTTTATTATTATTATTATTATTATTATTATTATTATTATTATTGTCACTTTGCAGAATTCACCACTTGGTACAGAAGTATTTCGGGCCGCTGACTATACCGATGACCAAGATTTCCAGCACTTTCTAATCTACTCAATGAAAGAACACAACGTTGTAAGTTTAACTGTTCAAATTTACATCAATTCTCATATTTTCCGCATTGCCTATTTTTTAATTTCATTTTAAAACTACATTCTTGTAATTATCTAATGAAGGAGGTATTTCTGGAAAGAAACCTAATTTCCAATTAAATGAATCGAACTTCATATTTCTAAAATCAATATTGAATATTCAATATTGTAATAAGAACCGTGTTTGTTTATCTCTCCGTCTGTCCCTCTGTCGGTTCGTCACATGCTAATCTCCGATCAGGATAATTTCCAAGTCTTATGACATCAGTGACGTCACAGTAAGTAACTTTCGGTGACGCCATATTTGATATTCACAGATATTAGTTTGTTAAATGAAAATGAATATTTCACACTCAAAGCTATTTGGAAAAGTGGGAGACAAAAGATGGCGAAACTGGAAGATAAAAAGGAAAAGTAATAAAGCCTTCCCCCAGGAAAATAGTTAATTCTGTTGTGAAGCTATTATAATTTATTGAATGTAGGTCTTTCTAATATTCGAAACCATTTCTTTTCGTGATGAGCAAGCTATTTTACAGAAAAATAAAATATCTAGTCAGTGAAAGAGTGAATACAACTATTTGTAAAGCAAGTACATTAATTTCCGTTTAAATATATATTGATAAATAACAAGTGTGAAATTAGAAAGAAAGTTTACATCACAACATTATAGCAAATGAATGATTCACTCAGGTTTATTATCAACCACTTTGTATATGTTTTAGGAAATTTTAGCTACGATATTTCACTGAAATGTCTGGTTAAAACTAAATATATAATAATTATAAAAATAATTCTTTTTGTCATTTACTGTTCATCACAGATATTACACATACACACACATTCACAAATGTAGAAGTTTCATGTGGCTACTCGGTTTGCTAGACATAGCAAAACTTTAAATCGACCCCCCCCCCCAAAAAAAACTTTAATAATAATAATACAGACATTGACTAGGAACATTCAATTATTTAGAGGTAGGTCGTGTGACTAAATGTGAATATCCTACAATGTATATAGTTATCTTGTTAAAGATAAAATAAAATGTTTTAAATAATGATTTTAAGTGAAATTGTATTTAGAAAAATTTATTAAACAGTCAGTGTGACAATCGAAAGTTCAATATTTTAAACAATTAAAAATCACCAGATATAAATATATTTTTCTGAAAATGAAATTAAGAGCTATTAATTAATTATTTCAATGAAAATTTACAT
>NC_069004.1:25130588-25133043 GCF_001194135.2 Octopus bimaculoides
ATAAATTTGACATAAGCGATTCTTTCTTGTCTTAAGATTCACAGTCAAACGGCTGGGTGGAATTGCGCGAAAAATTACATAGATGTGTAGAATGATCCGGTGGTGATGCTGGGTTTTGCATTTTTTCATAGCTCCTATGGTTACCGAGATAATTTACTATAATAATACTCTTGTGTTTATGAATGAGAAAGGAAGGGGTGATAGATGAATAAGGAAAGAAAGGGTGATATCATACTTAGTAGTGGGATGATGAAAATTGTACGCTGAAAAATAAATCAAACAGCGTTTGAACTTTGTGTGTATATATGTGTGTGCGTGTAAAGGGGTTATGTGAATGTGTGTGTGTGTGTTTACGCGCGTGCGTGTGCGTTTGTGTGTGTTTGTGTGTATGTACGCGCGCGCAATAGAAGTGGGATGGTTCATATTTGTTCGCTTAGTATTTGGGTTTATTTTTTGATTTGGTTGAATCTTGGTTGTTTTTTTTTTGTTGGTCAGTTATCTTTAGCGTTTTGACAGAATAAATCATTCTAAAATTGTGCTTTAACGTAAGCGTGCCCAAACAAGTCGAACGCTTACATAGAGCAGGTTTTACAGCCACACCATCCAAACCGACTGGGTGAAACTGGGCTTAGCTGCTAGTATATATATATATGCATGACCGTAAGTATACACACAAAGAGTCTCTCACACACGCGTATATACACATATATATATATATCTATGTATGCATATATACATACATACATACATACATACATACATATATATATATATATATATATATACATATACATACACACATATATGAATGTATGTGTGCGTTCGTGCATGAGTGTGTGTGTGTGTATGCGTGTGTGTTCACACAGAGAAGACCACTAAGAGGACTTCTTAATTGCTAAAAAGGGCATTCAGATCCCAAGTCATGAAAAAACACTTTTATTTATCGCACATTGATTGCAAACGAGCAGGGCACATGGAAGAATTAAACTCTCAGTTAATTCTATATTCCGAAGTTTCACCATTAATGATTAAATAAATAACTAAGTTAATTAATTGATGAATTAACCATCCATGGCTTGTCAGTAGAATCGCTGGAAAATATATAATTATGAAACTCGAATACGTACCGAAACCACAAAGTAAACACGTGCGTATTGAGTTCCATTGTTATACATCTAGAATTCAAGTCGAATGTCCTCAACCAACGTGCTGAGTCAGAATAGCGCAGCAGTGAATAAATTCAACGGGGAATTATATGGCCCAAGAATTTAAATATTTAAATATCTAAGCTTAAGGGCAAAAATTATTTAAAATGATAATTTATACCAGCGACTAGGATGCGTAAAATAATTTCAGTAGGTATAAGTATTTTCATAATATATATATATTAGGCGCAGTGGCTGCGTGGTAAGTAGCTTTTTTACCAACTACATGGTTCTGGGTTCTGCCCCACTGCGTAGCACCTTGGGCAAGTGTCTTCTACTATAGTCTCGGGCCGAACAAATCGTCGTGAGTGGATTTGGTAGACGGAAACTTAAAGAAGCTCGTCGTATATATATATATATATATATATATATATATATATATATATATATATATATATATATATACATATACATATATATCTATATATGTGTGTGTAGTTATATATATATATACGTGTATACATATAGATAAATAGATAGATAGATAGATAGATAGATAGATAGATAGATAGATAGATAGCTGTTTAACAAAAGGAGAACCTAAGTGAAGACAAATCGTATTAGTTCCATAATCATGCAAAGTGACGTATATATGCAGAAAAGTTGACTCACGAATATTAGCGCCACCTACAATTGTTCTAAACCTCGTATTCAATGCAATGAATTTCCGAAGACATGAATTAAAATAATGATTACCGTATTATACAAAACAATCAATAAACCCATCTCCTTTTCATTAAAAATTGAGATTGGAGTTTAGCGTAAAATTACAGCTAAACTTCTGTAATTCCGAGAAATATATGAAAATTGGTTCTCAGAGAAATATTAACGCGTCCTTCGTTGAATGTTGAACATTTGTGTAGAGTGGTAAAATATAGAGTCGTAGTGTCGTTGTTTACTATGTCAATAGTTTTGACGTAACATTGGGTGTCGGCTCGTGCAAGCTTCCAAATTTATTTCATTGCTATACAGTATTAATAAAGACATCATTCATTCTAAAATGGTGCCAGGTTGTATTGGCCTTTTCCTTTCCCTTGGATAACATCGGTTGCATAACGAGGAGAGACAGGCTAACAGGCATGGGCGACTGCTGGTCGTCTTCTATAAACAATCTTGCCTCGGAGGGGCTAGGTGCAATCCCATGGTCATCGATATATATATATATATATACATATACATCTCTCTCTCTCTGTGTCTGTCTGTCTGTCTCTCTCTCTCTCTCTCTCTCTCTCTCTCTCTATATATATATA
>NC_069004.1:25133291-25136831 GCF_001194135.2 Octopus bimaculoides
CTGGAACCTCAACGACAAAAAAAAGAAAAGAAAAAGAAAGAGTGTTCTCCTCTTCTAAAAAATAAACAAAAGAACTCGATTTATATAAATGAACAAACTGTTTGCGCATTCACTATTTTATTTGACAACTTCGAAGACATTACTGAGAAGAAACCATCGAAAGTAACCACCACATACAATCACCAAACATTTTCACTATTCAACACCGTCCAAGTTAACCCACTTCACCTTTAGAGCTGGCATGAAAAGCTACGAGGAAAAGGCAACCATTTTAATTAAGCAAAAAAGAGAAAAAATTGATTGCTATTAAAACGCGTAAAATGTTGGGGTTAATAATCTTACTCTTTAGTTACAGTTTCTCATTCATACTACATAATAGGTAGAATTGTCGGATTAAGACATGTATAGGTTTCCCTTATTGGCTCATACATACATACATATATATATACATAAAATCGAAATAAAATACTTAAAGCAACAGTCATCAAATACAAAAGCCAAGGTCCATGCAGTGTCATGGGCCAAAAAAATTTCCAACTTCTTGCCTAATGCAAGCCCAGAGCAATCTCTTCTCTCTTACATTATTTCGGTATTACATCTCTATTGTAATGTGAGATAAAAAATTTCAGTTTGAAAGAAGTCTGGCCTATATATATTCCTTATGCATTCCAAAACCGAGTCACAGATTTTGACGTATGGGGTATCAAAAGATTCAGTACTATTTCGGTTACAAATCAAACTTAATTTGCATTCACATATTTGCATTTCAAAAATTTAGCATTATATTCTTTCCATAAATCAACTATCGTAAACATTTTATACGATGACGTCACATTTTCTATATATGTGTGTGCCTTAAAAGACATCAATCCTCACGACACACACCGTCACTCACTCTATCTCTCTTTCTCACTCTCTTTCTCTCTCACACACACGCGCACGCACGCACGCACGCACGCACACACACACACACACACACACACACACACAGACACACACACTCCTTGTTACACCAAAGATGAACTGAAGGTAAGGATTATAGCAGCATTCACCAACTTAAACAAGGCGACAGATAGAATTACAAGGCTTACAAAAAATAAGTCAGGTGTTCGATTTGTTCGACTAAAGGCGATGCTCCAGCATGGCCTCAGTCAAATGACTGAAACAAATAAAAGAATTAAAGAATAAAAAAATGAATAAATGGTGCTCCTAACATTAACTTGACTTCACTTTCCCCGCCATTAAATTTATATATGTATATATAATTCTCTGTTGATTCTCTAGAACTCAATAGAAATGTAGAGTATTGTTAAATACGTTATAACTGAAAGTCTCCGGTTACCAGTACTGAATGTTACTCGTTTCCGATCATGAGCGGGCAACCCGAGCCTGGTTTCCTTTTGAAATATCCATTAACTGAATATTTTTTGAAATACATCAAAATTGATTACATCGATATAGGTTTTAGCTGAATCGTTATTTTATCGATCCCGTGAAAAATGAAAGGATAACATGCCAGTTCCAACGGGTATTCGAACTCAGAATATACGATCACATAATTTAATACCGCAAGGCTGTTTGCCTACGATACCTTTTCTGCGAATTTAGCGCTTGAATATGCATAAATCAGTTTAATTTAAATATTTCGAGGGAATACATTTATGCATTGAAAATATTAATTTTGATAAAAACCGTTAAACTGTAAACAATTGAATTTTGATTTTAAAGACTTGTTCATCCTTTACACTGTTACTATCGCAAAGAAACTATGCATGAAAGAATAAATAAACTGTAGAGAATGTAGGAACAGAAGTGAAATCAGGTTCGAGTGCGTGTCTTAACTGGGTTGGTTACATATTTTCTTGCTGTTTAAGAGAATGTAGTCACGTCGGCTGAAAGCGTTTATACTTCTCTTTGTAATTGTTTATGGGGTATTCAAACTATGTCGGATGAGCCGCACGTTTTCTTCTGGCATTGTGCACATCCGACTACATTAAAAAACGTGGCATTTTTTAAACATGTTACTCGAAATAATTTTAACGACAATTTCTAATGTATTTAGCGACGACGTAAAGTTTCCGATGACAATTGTAGTTTGTAAGGAGAAATGTGAAGGAATCTTTGTGAATTGTTCAAATAACAATGAAACACAGTCGGTTTGCTCCTTATTCGAAGGTGCTGAAGACTGCGTAGAATTTACTTTTACAGGAAGACTGACATACCTACAAATATGAACTCGTATATTTACTCAATAAGTTGTTCTCTTCATTGAAACTAAATCACTCGAAACTGCTCTTGCAAATACAAAAATAGATGGCTATCAACATCAAAAATAAGCACAGTAGGTTTTTAATTAAATACAATGATCAAGAAACAAATTAGGTGAGGGCTTATGTTATTATTTTACTCATAAATAACTTGTTTTATTTGTATATGCAGAACTCTTCGGGCGGTCTGAAAGATAAGTTCATGATGGATGATTCCGTGAACGGTACAGTCTATGTTGCTGGCCATCTCGACTTCGAACTAGAAAACCAATATATTTACGATATAAAAGTTGAGGTAAGCTTTACTCTTTTACTCTTTTACTTGTTTCAGTCATTTGACTGCGGCCATGCTGGAGCACCGCCTTTAGGCGTCATACTGAATAATAAATTTTTGTCATTAACGTTTAGTCTTTTTTTCATTGCTCAAATAATTTTTAACCCAAGCTCTCCACACTAGGCGGATTCTGTGTCGAGTTATCTATCTTGAAGAATAATACATAATGTCCAAAGGTCGACTTCTTTTCCTGCACAACGCAATTCGTTAGATTTGTACAGCTCATTCCTCGCTTTATATTTTTGCACTTTGTGTTAAAACACTTTCTTCGAATTTCTTTATTGTTATAATTGTATGTGTTGTCATTATTATCGTTTTGGAAACTTCAAGTGAGGTGAAATAAATCATTTTAACAATGTTATGGACTCAAGACCTTCAATATTTACTTGTTTCAGTTATTAGCGTATGGTCATCGCTGGAGCACCACCTTGAAGGTTTTAGTCGAACACACACACACACACACACACACACACACATATATATACAGATATATTTATATGTATGTATTTATGTATGTATATAAGTGCAGGCGTGGCTGTATGCTAGTCATATAGTTCCGGGTTCAGTCCCACTGCGTGACACATTGGGCGTGTGTCTTCTACTATAGCCTTGGGCCGGCCAAATCCTTGTGAATAAATTTGGTAGACGGAAACTGAAAGAAGCTCATTGTGCATGTATATATATATTTCAATATGTGCGTTTTCTTCGAGTCTTTTTCCCATCACTTCTTGAAACCAAGAGTTGGTGTGTTTACGTCCCTGTAACTTAATGCCGATAAGATAATAACTAAGCTTATGAAATATGAGTCCTAGGGTCGATTTATTCGACAAGATATTCTTCAAGGCGGTGCCCCAGCATGACTGTAGTCTAATGACTGAAACAAAACAAGTGAGTGACAAAATGTGTGTGTATATATATATATATATATATATATATATA
>NC_069004.1:25137886-25138873 GCF_001194135.2 Octopus bimaculoides
TATATATATATATATAATAGGTACACGATCTCTTTTTAGGACGGCAGTTTCAGCCATACAGCAAAACTTATCATTGATGTTGAAGACGTCGATGACCTGGGACCTGTTTTCGACCAAAAGAATAGCAGTTTGAGTCTGGAGTTCTCCAAAACGCTCCCAATCTATATCTATAAAATCCAGTACAACTATACGGTAAGCGACGAACGTCTACTTCCGCCTGCGTTTATGTGTGAGTGTGTGTGTGGGGGGGGGTTAAGATAATATAACATGCAACATGTATCTGTGTATGCATGCATGTATGTACGCATGTATGTGTGCAACGCATGTATGTATGTATGTCATACATGTATGTACGTGCGTGTGCAGGTATGTATGTATGTATGTATTGAAAAAGTGTGAAGGCGCATCCGACGCACAATCATAGGGTCGAGAGATTGGTACAGAGCTGTGCGTTGTGACGTTGAGCAAGATACTTTATTTCACGTTCCTCCAGTGCACTCATCTGGCAAATGTGAGTAGTAACTGTAATTCCAAAGGGCCAGCCTTGTCACATTCTGTGTCACGCTGAATCTCCCGTCACATTCTGTGTCACGCTGAATCTCCCGTCGTAACCACTGGAGTGCTAGTTTAATTGTTAAGTCACTGTTCGAATGAGCTAGTAATGCAGATGACTAACCAATGATACGAGTTTCTCATAAACTCATGTATATCCAAGTTCTAACAAAATATTATACTCCATTTGTCCTCTATATTTCTTTTGGTATTCTATGCATTTGAATAATTTACAGAATTTATACCCGAAAGCAGAATGAAATAGGTTTAGCTTCACATCTGCTATTATCGAAATATATATTAAATCTTCAGTTTGTTCTGCTCTCGGGCACATATATGAATATATATATGTATGTGTGTGTGAGTGTGTGTGTGTGTGTGTGAGAGAGAGAGACAGAGCATGTGTGTACATGCACACATGCATATATATATATA
>NC_069004.1:25139180-25140359 GCF_001194135.2 Octopus bimaculoides
TATATATATATATATATATATGCACATAGATGCGCGCGCGTGTGTGTATTAACGGTGCGTAATTTATGTATGCATGTATGGATATATATTAACGGTGGAAAAAGACAACTCTACCAATAATAGCGAGTCAAACTTTAGGCGAAGATCTTCGAAGGAAAGAGTCGAAGACCGCCCGTCGGACTGGAACCAATATTTTCTGAAAAGGTGACAGATGTTATACCAAAACAATCCTTCGAATTTATAACTCCATTTCAGAAGCTTTATTCTTACCAGCATGAATGGCATATTTCTAAATTCTAAATGCTTATGGCATAAGCGACTTTCAGTTCACGTTTGTAACAACCAAGCTTCCAAAATTTAACGAAAAAATCGGATTCTTTTACTATAGTGATAGAACGTCTGTCTTATTTACAGATATGGGTTCGAATTCCGCGGGCAGTGTGAGACGTTTTCCATCCAAGGTTGTTTTAACTCTTAATATGTACACACTATACAAGGAGACGGGCTGGCAGAATCGTAAGCACAGCGGACAGAATGCTTAGCAGCATTTCGTCCGTCTTTACGTTCTCAGTGTAAATTCCGCCGAGGTCACCTTTTGTCTCTCATCTTTTCGGTGTCGATAAAGTAAAAACCAGTTGAGCACTAGCGGTCGATGAAAATGTCATACCACCTCCCCTGAAATTGGGGGACCATGTGCCAAAATTTAAAATCAATATTTACATGCAATTATTCCATAAGGCAAAGATCCATTACTGAGTTACATGAGCGAGCTGGTCTCCACTGGATCCCTCTGCAGCAGTGGTATATACATATGTGAGTGGGACCGTGTGTGTGTTTTGGTGCGTTGTTACTGGTGTTGTTTCGTGACAGACATTTATTTCTTCATATTATTGCAATAGAGAAGAACTGCAGTAAAATGTTCAACACATTTAGGGCAGGAGTGGCTGTGTGCTAGGAAGCTTGATAAGGCGGCGAGCTGGCAGAAACGTTAGCACGCCAGGCGAAATGCTTAGCGGTATTTCGTCTGCCGCTACGTTCTGAGTTCAAATTCCGCCGAGGTCGACTTAGCCTTTCATCCTATCGGGGTTGATTAAATAAGTACCAGTTACGCACTGGGGTCGATGTAATCGACTTAATCCGTTTGTCTGTCCTTGTTTGTCCCCTCTATGCTTAGCCCCT
>NC_069004.1:25140369-25141556 GCF_001194135.2 Octopus bimaculoides
TACTGGTGTTGTTTCGTGACAGACATTTATTTCTTCATATTATTGCAATAGAGAAGAACTGCAGTAAAATGTTCAACACATTTAGGGCAGGAGTGGCTGTGTGCTAGGAAGCTTGATAAGGCGGCGAGCTGGCAGAAACGTTAGCACGCCAGGCGAAATGCTTAGCGGTATTTCGTCTGCCGCTACGTTCTGAGTTCAAATTCCGCCGAGGTCGACTTAGCCTTTCATCCTATCGGGGTTGATTAAATAAGTACCAGTTACGCACTGGGGTCGATGTAATCGACTTAATCCGTTTGTCTGTCCTTGTTTGTCCCCTCTATGCTTAGCCCCTTGTGGGCAATAAAGAAATAAGAAGCTTGCTTCCCAACCACATGATACCGGGTTCAGTCCCATTGGGCACCATAGGCAAGTGTCTTCTATAGCCTCGGGTCAACCAAAGCCTTGTGAGTGGATTTGGTAGACGGAAACTGACAGAAGCCAGTCGTTAGTACATGTGTGTGTTCGCGCACGCGCGCGTCTTTGTATGTCTGTGTTTGTCCCCCCCACCATCGTTTAACAATCGTTTGTTCGACTAAATGCATGCTCCACCATGGCCGCAGTGAAATGACTGAAACAAGTAAAAGAATAATAGAACATTTATGACTGTGAATGCGTGTTCGTGTGGTAAAATAAGAAAAGAGGTCTGGCGCATGCTTGTCGTTCCACTGCCTGCGGTTTGATCTCACTGAGGGCTACTTTGGACACGAATTCACCAATGCTTAGTGGAATTTGTTAGAGAAACGTTGCTCTAAATTTTGCTGCAAATACACACATACACACACACACACACACACACACACACATACACATACACACAAACACACATACACACAGATAGATAAATATGTGTGTATGTATGTAGAATGATCCATGAATTATTTTACAAATGCATAAATACAAATAGACAGACAGACAGACAGACAGACAGACATTCAAACCAATAAACAATCATTCCGATTCAAATAACTATATGTTAGAAGTGATTCTAATGATACTTTACAGTAAACCAACAGTTAGAGGGTTTCGACAAAGCTATCAGATTTCGCACTGGAACTCAACTGTGTGCACGCATTCTTCTGGCAGAAACGGAAAATCATAAAGTTAACCCTTCCTCTTTTTTCATTAATATATATATATATATATATATA
>NC_069004.1:25142340-25142908 GCF_001194135.2 Octopus bimaculoides
GTGGGTGGGTGGGTATGTGTGGGTGAGTATAAAATGATTTCAATTATCTTTTTACGTTTTGCTTCTCCCTCCAATTGCAGGGTGAAATCACTGTTTGTCCAGAAGCTGTCAAAGCAGTCGATGTTGAGAAAGAACATTATAATGTTAAATATTCTCTTGAAACTGGTTTGTATTTTACATTCAGAGCCTTAATTCATATTTCACCTTCAGCTTCATTTCTGTCTTGAACATAACCATTTAACTGTGGATAAGCTACCAGTGACAGGAGCTGCTCTGTCCTGTATGGTACCCTTGTACATCACTGATATAATGGTGAGAGTGACAGCCAGAACAGACTCCTCCGGGTCTGGATTTGTGACAAGCTATCACAGAAGTGCTTAAAAAAAGAAACATTTTAAGTAAGATAAAATGCTTTAGATGTGTGGTATAGCAATAGAGGCCATAAAGCATAAAACATAACCATACACGAGTGGATTTTGTAGTAGTTAACTGAAAGAAGCCCGTCCTATATATGAGTGTGTGTGTGTGTGTGTGTGTGTGTGTGTGTGTGTGTGTGTGTGTGTGTGTG
>NC_069004.1:25143677-25152164 GCF_001194135.2 Octopus bimaculoides
ATATATGCATACAACGGGCTTCTTTCAGTTTTCGCCTACCAGATAAACTCACAAGGCTTTGGTCGGCCCGAGGCTAAAGTAGAAGACACTTGCCCAAGACGCCACGCAGTGGGAGAGAATCCGGACTATGTGGTTGGGGAGAAAGCCTCTTACCACACAGCCAATCTTGCACCTATATATATATATTAAAAAAAAAATTATATGTTTCAATCATTTGACTGCGGCCATGCTGGAGCACCGCCTTTAGTCGAGAAAATAGACCCCAAGACTTATTCTTTGTAAGCCTAGTACTTATTCTATCGGTCTCTCCTTCCGAATCGCTAAGTGATGGGGACGCAAACACACCAGCATCAGTTGTCAAGCGATGTTGTGGGGACAAATACAGACACACAAATATATACATACACACACACACACACACACACACACACATATATATATATATATATATATATACGACGGGCTTCTTTCAGTTTCCGTCTACCAAATCCACTCACAATGCTTTGTTCGGCCCGAGGCTATAGTAGAAGACACTTACCCAAGGTGCCACGCAGTGTGACTGAACTAGGAACCATGTGGTTGGAAAGCAAGCTACTTACCACTCAGCCAAAATAAAATACCACAATATATTAGATGAATTATAATATAGGTGGCCCGTTAGCAATTAAAACCTAAAGATAAATTAACACACAGAGCTAAAAAAATTAGTACCGGTATTGCTACAAATAAGATTCAAAGCCGACAAATAAGATTCAAGGTACTAATCTGATGAGTCCACGAAAAGCGAGCTAAAGCACCATTCTATGGTGAGATAAACTCACAAAATGAAGTAAAGAAATATATCCTTCTCACGTGATTTCGAACTCTGATAATAAGAGCTTAGTTCTCATCAGAGGTACTTGCTGATATTCCGGGTTAAAAAGGGTAGCTCACCTCGTTCAACTCATGAGAAAAACCATTGCGCCTCTATATATATATATACATATATATATATATATAACATATGTGTATATAAATATGCGTGTATATATGTGTGTGTGTCTGTGTGTGTTGTGTATCGGCAAGACAGACATAAGTTTACAGATTGACACGATCAATAATTTCCCTACAAGATAAATCTACGCGATGAGTATATTTTTATGTAATACAATACATAAACGATAACCACTCGCATATTCGATGTTATTACAGATTTCTTTTCCATTACATTTCTTTCCTTGTTTTTTGTTTTCTTTATTTATTAATGTTTGTTTTTTTTTATTGTTGTTCTTCTTCTTTCGCTATAATTACAATTCTGTATGTCTAATTACGTGGAAATATCCTTAGATGATGAGATATTATTTTGGGTAGTCTAAACGATAATCGTATTATGATGCGAAAAGGGAAATCACACGGCACAACGGCGGGACGTCGCTTCCACTCCAGACAAAGAACTAGAAGTGATAAGAAAAGAAATTATTCAAGCGTGATATACAGCGTAAACAGAAGCTAATAATTAAATTCATTTTCTATAAGAAACCATTTTTTTTCTCGTCGTACAATGAAAATCCAAGTTAAAGGGAGCAATCAGACGATGTGATTTCCATATCTATTGAGGTTAGTTGAATGTTTAGATGTTAATATGTTGCCTAGTAGAAAAGGCACCGAGCTGGTTGAATCATTAGCAAGCCGGACAATGTGCTTAGCGGCATTTCGTCCTTCCTTACGTTCTGAGTGCAAATTCCGTCAAGTTGACTTTGCCTTTCATCCATTCGGAGTCGATAAAATAAGTACCGGTTGAGCACTGGGGTCGATGTAATCGACTTACTCCCTTCCTTATGAAATTGTTGGCCTTGTGCCAAATTTTGAAATCAATGTTTTTTCTTAATAGACAAGTCGGTGAGCTGGCTGAATCGATAGCAAGTCGGACAATGTGCTTAGCGGCATTTCGTCCGTCTTTACGTTCTGAGTTCAAATTTCGTCGAGATCGAACTTTGTCTTTCATCCTTTCGGGATCGATAAAATAAGTACGATTTGAGCATTGGGGTCGATGTAATTGACTTAACCCATCTCACCAAATTGCTGGATTTGTGCCAAAACTTGAAACCAATATGTTGCTAGTAGGCCTTAAATTGACAGAACCTGAGGATCGTCACACAGATTGCCTTGTGGTTACTCGTCCCGGTACTCTGTGCTCTGAGTTCAAATACCACCCTAGTCTACTTTGTCTTTCAGTCTTTATGGATCGAAATCATCCTTTGCTTATTTCGATTCTTCTCTTTAGAACATTCTATGTAAGAGTAATATAATAGTCCGTATATAAAAGTCTGTACAGTTCATGCACATGGGCTATTATTGCACCTATATTGAAGTTAATAAGATTATGTCAGAGGTAACCTGTATAAAACAGTTGGACTGACCACGTACGAGGGACTTGGTGTCCCCTAGATGAAAGTAAGATCAGACTATGTAAGAGGCAAAGGGTATGTCATATATAAAAGTTAGTACAAAGTATGTAAGAAGGCAAAGGTAAAATGGTAACGACGTCCTTTGGTCATGAATGAGCATGAGACTGCATCTAGAGAGTTTCCGTCCGAGGCACAAGCGCGGGCAAGGTTGTTTGTGGAAGACCAGCAGTTGCCCATGCAAACCAGTCACCCCTCTCCGCCGCATGGATGTTGTCCAGGAGAAAGATCGATATAGCTTGGCACCAGTGACGTCGCAACTCATTTCTACAGCTGAGTAAACTGGAACAGCGTGAAATAAAGTGTCTTGCTCAAGAACACAGCACACATCCTAGTCCGGAAATCGAACTCACAATCTCATGATTGTAAGCCCGATGTTCAAACCATTGAGTCATGTGCCTTCACGAAAGCTAGGGTAGCCTCGGTAATATTCCAAATCTTACACGAATATGTTTGACACAAAACATTGGTGCCAAATCAGCAAAGTCTTAAAATCAAACATGCCATCTCATTTTTTCTTCTACGCATAATTGTGCCTCGCCTCCTACGAATAGATTGTTTCTCGATCAGCTGACAGAGTAGCTGTCGTAACAAAAACTGTTGTGTATCAATGCATGGTACGAATTACTAAATATAAATAATGGTATATTTATGATATTTTATGTTACTTTAAAAGATGTTAGGGTAAGAAACATTTAAGGGGGATTCCAAAAATATGGACTTCTCAACGAAATAAGTAGTAAGTGAAGTATAGGAATTTCCATGGTAACAGTGGACTGGGAAGGACATAGATGTTAGGCATGACTGTGTGGTCAGAAGCTTGCTTCCAAACCACATGGTTCTGGGTTCAGTCCCCCTGGGAGGTACCTTGAGCAAGTATCTTCCACTATAGCTTCAAGCCGATCAAAGCCTTGTCAGTGGATTTGGTAGACGGAAACTGAAATAAGTCCGTCGTATATATATATACGTATGTATGTATGTATGTATGTATGTATGTATGTATGTATGTATGTATGTATACGTATATATGTGTGTGCGTGTGTGTGTGTGTGTTTGTGTGTATGTATGTGTGTGTGTGTGTGTGTGTGTGTGTGTGTGTGTCTATATATATATACATATATAAACAATTTATCTTAAATCTCTGAGTGAGATATATACAGTAACAGTACCGAATAGTAATGTTTATATGCCATAAATGACGATATTATTGTTGTTTTAGCCCCAGTAAAACGTCTCTTCTAGCTGGAATATATAGCATTTGTGAGAGGAGAGAACTTTCGTCACTAGCTTGTGATTATCTCACACTGAGGACGGGTAAGCACCCACAAACCTAAGGTCTGTGAGTATCACGTGAGGCGAGAGATGGGAGAGATTACCTGCCTTGCAAATTGCTATACGACACAATGTGTGTGTCGATAGCCCGCTGGAAAAGATGTTTTCCAGGGGCTAAAACAACAGTAACATCGTCCTTTATAGGACTGCCACATTCTGTTGGCATATAAACATTGCTACATGTGTTTGTGTGTGTGTGTGCGTATGTATACATTTATATGTGCGTCTCTGTGTCTGTATTTCTCCGTCGCACCATCGCTGGAAAACAAATGTTGGTATGTTTACGTCCCTGTAATCTAGCGCTTCGTTTAAGAGATCGATAGATTAAGTAGCAGACTTACAAAGAATAAGTCCAGTGGTCGATTCTTTCGACTAAAAGGCAGTGCTCCAGTCTTGCCACAATCAAATGACTGAAACAAGTAAAAGACTAAATGAATATATATATAAACAATAATATAACAACAAATGAATGAATGAGACCGCGATGTTATCTAAATAGAGGAATTTATAATATAATATGTGACAATTAGTCGGTTGCCATAAAAAAAAAAAAACTCAGAGTTTCAGATGTCGGGCCGGAAGTCTGCTCCGACATCTCTTCAGTTGTTTTAATAACTGACGAGATGCCGGAGCAGATTCTCGCCCCGACATCCGAAACTCTGAGTTTTATTATGGCAACCGTCATATTATATTATAGGTAAATTCCTATATATATATATATACAACTTTACGATGAAAGTAAACAAACAAAGTTTGTTCTTTTCTAGAAGCGTCGAGATGTATTGTAAGATACAGAAATAAATTTATTTCTGAAACGCGTGATAATACTATAAATAGCGTGATCAGGATAAACTGAAGCTAAATTTATAAGTTCTAAAATTGCAGAAGAATTCGTTGCTGGGCAGTTTAGTTTAATGGTAAAACACTTGACCCGTAATCACAGATATGTGAGTTCGAGTCTCATGATTGGCCAGTAGCGTATTTTTCTGCAATAAATGGATAATTTATCCTGATTACGTTATTTATAGCATTATCACGCGTTTGAGAAATAAATTTATTTCTGTATCTTATATATATACACACACACGAGGGGTGCCTGTGTGTAATTTTTAATATAGACACAAGAACCAAAATTTGGAGGCAGAGTCAGCTAATTAAACTGATTCGAGTATTTGATATTATTATCATGGGTGATCAAATTTGTGCTCGACGAGCTGTCTGTTCAGAAGGTTAAGAAATACCGCAATATCCACATATTGTACGACGTTCCTACGATTCTCTTTTACTTGTATCGCGTATCTAAAGGAAGTCTAGTTATATTACACGTGATATACAGATAGTAATATTACTGCAGTGAAGAATGAGATATCTGTAGCCAAGTAACAAGTGGTTAAGTACAAGAAGGTTTTGCACCATCTGATACACTTTTAATAAGCAGACAATCAATAATTTGTGTTTTTTTTTTCAGCAACGCCGTTGATTCTAGTCAATTATTTCGCCATCGATAGTCATACAGGCCAAATGCGTCTGGAGAAAGAACTAACGAGGAATGTACCTCTTCCTGGTGTTATTATTATCAAGGTAGGGTGAAAGACATGTATTTTCTTCTTCTTCTTCTTCTTCTTCTTCTTCTTCTTCTTCTTCTTCTTCTTCTTCTTCTTCTTCTTCTTCTTCTTCTTTTCGATAGTAAGAATTCAAATATAGTAGCCCCGAAAAGGGCTTTAATACGTTCCCAGAGTCTATAGAACTTAGGAGCAAATACCAATAAGGTATGTATACTAAAATCGTGAAGCATGGTGGGTAATAACAGGCTAATCAGATATGAGATAATAACAATTCAAAGTAAATAACTCTGAAAAGGGCTTTTGTGCGTTCCCAGAGAATATTACTCTCAGGGGCGCTAGTGTTGAAATAGATTTACAATGAATGTAGAATCAGACTGACATTAAGTTTTACACTAGGCATACAAATAAATTTGTACATAGATTTTAAAATAAAATAACATGTAGATTATTAATACATTTACAACACTTACAAATATTACAGTTTAAAAAATAAATACCTGGTAATTTAGTGAATCTTATTAAATTTCCAGAGCTTCTTCATAAACAACAGTTTTGTTCTTTCCTTGTGTGGCATAAATAAACAAATGATTAGGATTGCCGACTCTTGAGCATCCCACATAAAGTTGGCCATAGGAGAAAACTGGTTCTTCAAGGCTCAGACCTACCACGTTCAAGGACTGTCCCTGCGCCTTGTTAAGGATCATTGCAAAGCTCAGTTTCAACGGGAATTGCAGGCGCTTGTACTGGAAAGGTATATCCAAGGCAATAAGTGTAATTCTAGGAATGAATACAGGTTCACCGCTTGCTTTACCAGTCGAAATTGTTGTCTCCAAGATTGATGGTATCATCTTTATTATAAATCGTGTGTCATTGCAAAGCTTTGGTGGATCGAGGTTTCGAAGCAGCATAACTGGTGCCCCAATCTTGAGGTGGAAGTTGTGAGGTGGTAGGCCAGGTGGTATTAGACTATTCAAGAATTCAACTGGATAATTCACAGTTTCATCGATGTTGAGCACAGCGTCAGTGGAATTGTAGATGTGACGCTCACCTGGAAACTGTTCAAATCATCAACTCCAACATTCTTTGGAACTAAAATGGCACGGCTTTTCAACCAGTTCTGGTATGTAAACTGGTTCCTTGGGTTAGGAAACACCTTGTTCATTAGTTCCTTTAAATCAGATACCATGTGTCCAAAAGGCACGCTTACCCGGTCACACTTCTCGCCAACCGAAGTACTATTACCGATGTCCAACAGTTTCTTTGAAAAGGTTCTGTCTGTATTATCACCACTGAGCTGCACTTTCATGTTGGTTGTGAGTCTTAGCTTTTGCACACTGCTCCATAGGAAGGACGAATTTATGCTAGCATTTATTTCATCAGCTCTTGTCCCCTTTGGAACCACTAGAAGGGTTTGTCTAAAGTCTCCTGCAAGCAAGATTGTTGCACTTTTCTTGAGCCTAGTGTTGTGTCTCATATCCTGAATGGACATGTCAAGTGCTTCAAAGAAAACCTTATGAATCATTGTCGCTTCATCCTAGATGATCAACCTACATTCACCCAGAAGTTTGCCTTTTATAGAACCACGACTGATGTTACAGCTTGCCTTCTATTTCTTGGACAGGTCCAAAGGGAGTGTGAGACAGGAATGAGATATGCGGCCACCACTAAGCACAGTTGCAACTATTCCACTTGACGCCACTGCTATGGCAATGTTTCATTTGGCGCAATTTTGCTAGAAGAACGTTGATGATAAATGTTTTACTAGTTCTACCTGGAGCACCCAAAAAGAAAAGACCTCCTCTTTCATTTTCCAAGCTCGAAATAATGGTGTAATAAACACCTAGTTGGTCCTCCTTCAGTTTGTGTTCTTTATCGTCATTTTTTCGATGTCATAGATGATTTCTCGCAGGTGCTCAATTGCGAGATTGTTTGCTGCCTGCTCCGGTTGAGGCTGACCAAATGTGGAATTACCATGACCTCCCATAGCTTGCACTCAGGTGTCCAGATCAAGTAATGCCTCATTGTAAATGGTGTTATTGAACGTGGCAATTTCCGCTGAGGTTTGCCTTTGAATCCTTTCTAGATGTCCTCTGCCATGCTGGTTTTGTGGATCACCCAAAGCTTGAGAGGTTCACGCAAGCCACATGTCATCAACCTGATAGAAAATAGCTGGCGCAGTTGACGTAGTGCTGTGCTGACTGCTGCCTCCCCCAGCGTCTGGTCCCAGCGAGCATCATCCTCCAGTAGTCCATGTTGGCGCAGGCTTCTCTATAGGTCGTGCAGACTTCCCATTGTGTCTTCGAAAGTCTGTGAATGACGTAGGACCTCTGACAGTGTGTATCAGAAAGAAGCACACCAGGTGATTAGGGTGCACAGTGCACACCCGCCGATGGCCCCACTTCTGAAGACAGCATCTTCTTCTCAGCTCTCAACGTGCGTTCCTTAATTGCGTCTGTTCCATCTATTGTGTACCCAGGTATAGTACACGGGGACCTCAACATGCAACAGTGTTCGGGCAAACAGATCACATTGGCATAATTTGAAGAAAGCTGCCAAAGTGGTTTCTCATGGATTCAGAACTAAGTTTCGTGAAATATACACGCTGGCCATTTTCAAGATGTACAGATAGATTTTAGGAAAGTGTTCCTACATGCAAACATGGTGTGACCACCTTTGTGTTGACAGTGCATTTGTCTAAAAGCAGAACAGTTCTTCATATAGCGCTTGTCATGGTACATTCGTGAATAAGTCACTAATCGTAATAAGTAGATCTATTGTTGAGGAAGATACTATTTACTTGTTTAAGGGTTGTACTGGACAAATTGTCAAAATAACTCTAACAGTTCAAATACTAAGAAATAAACATACTCAATTTGATTTATACCAAATGATTTAGGAAGACGAATGGGTTATTTCCCTTGACTGTTAAAATAAAATATATTAGTTATATATAAGGATCCCTTCCAGTGGCTCAATTATCGATTTTTTCTACAATCTGAGTATGCCATGAGAGTTCCAGACATAGGTTCTACTCATGTCTCACGTTTCATCAAAATCGATAAAACGATGTAGGAGGAGTTAGCTAACAACTCCGCAAACAAACACACCCACAGACAGAATTTCCCACATATGTAGCATGTATGCAT
>NC_069004.1:25152174-25158023 GCF_001194135.2 Octopus bimaculoides
TTTATATATGTGTGTATATATATATATGTATGTTTGTGTGTGTGTGTGTGTGTGTGTGTGTATATATATATATATATATATGGTGGGGGTTAATTTTCCTAATATAAAATCAACACGGAGAACAATTTTATTTCCAATTATTTTTTAGCTTTTCAAATATTTTCAAATATAAATTTTGTTTTAAGGCAATAGATATTTTCCTTTTAACAATTACAATCCATTTCGCTATTTTCTATAAACAAGAACAACTTTGATAAAAGTTAAATTATAATTATTTGTATGTACGTCATATTTCCTGATATTACCCATGATGCAAAGGTATGCTTCTTAATATAACCTTCATATGACAAATAACACTCTTGTTATATTATAGCAAATGTATAATAATAGCGCTGTATATCCCTCTCTTGACATCTGCTTCACTGAAAATACTTATGTAGTCAAAATTAAACAAATCGTGACCTAAAAGACTAAAAGCTGTCGAAAAGAAAAGCAACAGCCGATAGTTTCGTACCAGAGTCCTCTGAAGCGAACCTCAAGTGCCGAAACAAACCGCGGAAAGAAGCTATTTTGTGCAATGTTCTTACCCATTTATTCCAGCCTGCGGACAGTATTTTAGCGATCCAGCTAGGATTGCAGGCGCAATTGTTTGCAGCAGAATTAATTTCCGACCGTAAAGAGCCGGAACATATACTGCGAGGCATTTTGTCCAGCGCTGTAAGTGTTCTGCTAATAAGACATGTGAACTAAGAATGAAAACTTAGATTTGTAATGAAAATAAATTTGAAAATAAAAGTTACATTCTTCCTTACCGTATTTTCAATTAGTCAATTTGTAATTAGTAATTCTTGTTAGATTCATCGGTCCGGCATGTTAGCTTTGACTGAAGAGGCGTAAAAAGAGGTTGAACCATCGCAGTATTTTAAATGCCTCTTACACTGATAAATTATGTGTGATATGAACACATGTCATCTAAAGAGATGAGGTATCTCTGATGACGAACGAACAACTCTGATCAGTTATTCATGTTCCAATCTTCCTGAACGTATTAGGAACGAACATATACGTTATTTGAATTCTCGCTGTTCTGCTTGCACTCCATAAATTAATATCCGTTTGGCAGGCGACAACGTCCATCGGGAATTTTTTAATTCTTTTTTGCTGATTTTTATAAAAAAGAGCTCGTTCTTATCGTAGAGGAATCGGTCCGATGATGTAACTTTGATCAAAACACCGCAGTATCTCGATGTTCTCTTACACCAGTGAATTGCGTGTGCTACGAACACATATCGTCTAAAGCGAAAAGATTTTTTTTTCTGATAGCAAAAAGCAACTTTTATTAGATATTCTCATTCGAATCTGCTAGAACGTATTATGAATGACTAAACAGATTATTTATATATAATCTTTTTTTTTTCTAAATTTTAACCACAGGCTGAAGACATATCATCCTCAGCACATTCGTCTATCGCCGTTTTATTCCTTTATGCTGAACCCAATCCGGTAGGTAAAACACGAGAATTTTTTATACAATTTCACCTATACAAATTTCATTTTTCATTTGAAGATATAAATCTGTTCTTCTTGTTGCTGTCGTCGTCGGGGCTGTTGTTGTCGTCGTTGTTGTTGCTGTTGTAATTGTTGTTGTTGTTTAGACTCTAGTCAAATTAGTTCCAAAAGAACTAAGGTTAAAGACGTTCCAAATACGATCCTCCTATAATTTTGTACCACTGTATTTCAAGTAGAATATACCTTTGACAGCCGACAGTGAGTTCAGTATAGAAAAATAAACGCTGTCTGGCAAAATCGAATTCTCTAGCCATGTCATCACGAGAGAAAGAGAAAGAGAAAGAAAGTAGAGAGAGAATCCTAATCTATAGATGTATTAATAAACAAACATGTGCACAATAACACTGACACGATTTATGTCCCTGGGTACCAACTGTTTATTTTCTATTTAATTACACCTAGAAAGTATGAAAAATGGCTAATATTTCCCTCAAACTTTGTTTTTGTTACGATATTTATTCAAACTCCAAAGGCTGTGATGCTCCCTCACTGCTGCTGTTCCTTATCAGAGATTCATATATTGTCGGCCACTAAGGGACATCTTGAAGTGTTTAAGGTTAAGCAAGCGGCAAGTAAATCTGTGGTATTGAGCAGAATATTTACTATAACGATATTTCTGCCTCGGCAACTTAGCAGTGAATTTGTCTGAAATGTAATGGAAAATAAGTCAGTTTCATAACTTTGATGTCCAGATCGCAAAAGCAAAATTTGAAGGAAACCGTTGTCATTTTTAAATAGAAGCAAATAGGAAGTAATACTTACTGACCAACAACAAAACAAATTGTTACACAGTGTAATGGATCCTAGTACAGGTGAAAAAAGGAGACGAGTACTTATTAATAACAACATATCTGCGGAGACATATAAATAAACTAACTTTTCCAGACATGTCACCAGAACTGTGTACTAAATATTTCACCTTGATTTTAGAATAGTAAAGGAAAACAATCTCGATCAGATCAATCTCTCCTGGGAGAAGAGGTCAGTAATCTAATTAGAAATGAAAATACTGCACATTCCTGAAAGTTTCCAGAAGATTCCCGTCATCATCTGTCTGTCTGTCTATCTGTATCTATCTATCTATCTATCTATCTATCATTCTATCTATCTATCTATCTATCTATCTATCTATCTATCTTATGCACATGATTTTATTGTAGAATATACCGCCAAAACTGCGATCACCGCCACTGCTACGACCTCGAAGATTAATCTCAGCAGCATTTACAGTAAGTAAAAGATCACCATTATTTTGCTTTATTCCATCGCATGTCTTTTATCTTTTATCCGCCTTGAGGATATGTAGTCGAAATAACTGACCCCAGTACTCATTTTCTTTTTAAGCTTGATACTTATTCTATATGTATTATCAAGATGATAATACAAGAATTGCAATGTGATGAATTGAAACAAATAAGAAAAATATAACAAAGTCAGAAATTACTCATTTTGACCCACTTATTCAAGTTTGCTTCCCCTCCTAATCTATCCATTCGTTCATTTACTTTGCTTAGGAAGGCATTTCCCAGGATGTATTTATCGGAATGATGACGGTGCTGATGTTGGCAGTCGTGTCACTGGTAGTGGCCCTCACCTACATTATAATAACCTGCAGAAAATCAAGAAAGAAGCAACAGATGAAAATGCGACATTATGCTTTTGGCGGATATAAAAATGAAGTGAAGTAACAAGAAAGAGAAATAACATGAAAAAAAAAATAATAATTGTAATAATAACAATAATGCTAAGAAATATAACAATCACTCGGAAATATTAGATGATGGCTTACATACATAAACATACACACACATGCATACACATACACATTTTAAAACAGGAAAACTGTACGATGGTCGTTTCGGACTGAATACGGATAATAAAGAAACTTTAGGGTTTCGTATCGATGTATTTAATTACTTATTTAGATAGCTATACATGCATACACAGACACAGACATACATACACAGACAAACATAAACACACAGACAGACATAGACATAGACATACACACAGAAAGATATAGACATACAGTCAGACATAGACAGACACACAGATAGACATAGAGACACAGACACACATAGACAGACATAGACACACAGACAGACATAGACAGATGTACCCACACATACATATATATATATATATATATATACATACACATAATTAGGAAAAAGTAATTAATTAATGATTTATGAGTGGCCAGTGTACGAAAACCATATGGGTTAAATTAATATTTAAAGTATAATTATAATTAAGAGGGCTGGATGGACAGAGCCTGTACGCTTGAAATAGAGGTCAAATGACTACAAACTACTTAAGTTTACACCCTGTTTATCACAAGGTTGTATGCGAGCAAAATGGACGAAAAGGATCTATAACATATTGTGGACAACCCTCTATCTTAAGAATTCATGTTTTGCAATATTAAAATTACTTTACAATCATCAGTAGGATACACTGACCGTAAATAAATGAGAAATACATATATATATATATATATATATATACTCTTAGGGATACTCCCGTACAAATACGAATATATACATATATTTCACACATATATACGAAGTAAAACTCCATCGTTCATTTCAGGCATGTGCGTATTTAGAATAATATCGCAATAAATAAGTCTGTGGAATGAATAAATGTATATTTATACATAATTAGGGTAAAGTCATTAATTAATGATTTATCAGTGGCCAGCGTACAAAATACCATATAGCTTTAATTAATAATATTTAAAGTATAATTATAAATATATAATTATAATTAAGGGCGGTGGAGCGACAGCACCTATATGCTTGAAATAGACGTCAGACGACTACAAGTTTGTGTTAAACGGAGTGGTCTGTAGTCGTTCGATGTCTATTTCAAGCGTATAGGCGCTGCAGCACCCCCAGCGCACTTAATTATAATTATGCATTTATAATAATACTTTAAATATGTTTAAGGCGGCGACGAAATGCTTAGTTCTGAATTCAAATTCCACCGAGGTCGACTTTACCTTTCATCCTTTCGAGGTCGATAGCTTAAGTACCAGTCCAGAACTGTAGGTCGATCTAATCAACTGTCCCCTCCTACAAAATTTCAGGCCTTGAGTCTAGAAGTAAAAAAGAATACTATATATATATATATATATATATATATATATATATATATAGTGAGTTCAAAAAAGAAAAACAACCAAAAGCAACAACGCGAGGACGTGATACAGATATTGGGTTACTGGACGCTCGGGAAAGGAAGAGAATTTGACGTTTCGAGCGGAGCTCTTCGTCGGAAATATATATATATATATATATATATAATACTGATGTATACATACATACATGCATGCATACAAACATACATATGTATTATATACGGGGGTGGGCCAGAAGTCAGGCACAATGAGTTCAACACCCTCTGGAATTGTCGAAAACGAGCTTCAATTGTTCTTGAGTTGAGTAAAATAAATAATATAATGATGAATACACACGTACAAAATGTTTAATGATAACAATAAGGTAACAGAAATAAACCTTCAAATGTTTTGGAGCGTGAATCTTCGCTCAACCTGTACATACATATATATATAGAGAGAGAGAGAGAAACATAAATATTTAATAGAAAACGGATTAAACAACTTAATTTATTTAAAATCACTTCACTTGCTTTGTTCTAGCACATCGTTACACCCGTAGAATATTGGTGAGATGATATAATTAACATCACTAACACTATCAACATCTTTAAGTGGCTATGTTAAACGTGTCCTTCGTTAGATCATACTTTCATGGCACTCCATTCAAGAATTAATACAAAAACAACACACCGTTTTCCGTGGTCGTTATTTTATTGAGTTAAATGACAGTCTAATCTAACGAAGGACATATTTAAAATAATGGCTTGAAGAAACACGCCTTACATCTTTGATGAATACTAGGGATTGCGTAGTATGTTAATTATATCATCTCACCGATGTACAACGGGTGTGGCAATGTATAGAAACAACTGTACTGGTTTTAAATAAAGAATGTTCAGTAACAATTCATCTAATTCATCTATTTACATAAACTCTACGGACGCTATGGAATTCGAGATGTATAACCAAGAACATGAGCATTCCCACTGTTTGACGGCATTCGGCCGACAATAACTGTGGAGAAGAGGTTTTGATCCAAATCTCATCCAACTCCACACATACACGTGCATGCACACAGACACGCAGACACAGACAGACAGACACAGAGAGAGACACACACACATACACATGCTTGTATATATATATATATATATAT
>NC_069004.1:25158472-25160925 GCF_001194135.2 Octopus bimaculoides
TATATATATATATATATATATATATATATATTTATAGCAGACGAGTATCGACTACCGAGAATGACCACAAAGAGGTCGAAGCCTTACGGCCTGGTGGTCTTGTGCCTAGACGTTGGTGGGAGTTCACTCCCCTCTTTGCAATATATATCGGATGCATATTGCATTGAATACGCAGCTAGAGGATGCATTCTCCTGGGGCTAAATATAACATTAACGTCGTTCCTACGGAACAGCCATGTTTAAGTGACCATAGACGTTCCTTCTCAGTCTAGTTACTGCTCGCATCTATCATAGGTTTTCTCAAATAGGTAATTTGCTTGTTGCAAGATTAGTGACCGTGTGTCACTTACTTTCTATATATTGTGAGCTAGAGTGGGCTGCTGCCATATATATACATATATACATATACACATATATACATATACATACACCTGCCTGCCTGAGTATGTGTATCAATATATACATGTATCAATGTTTACATATATTTCTGAATGTATGTAGGTATGTACGCATAAAGTTTCTCAAAGCTTTATGTTTACATATTGGCTATATTATTTAAAATTGATACATTGATGTCATAATTGTCATTCTAAATTAAGTAAGGAGAAAGTAATGAAAAGAGAGACAGAGGGAGGAATAGAATGAGAAGAACATTTGCGGATAAAATGAAGTAGAAATAATGAAATATTCGATCCATGCTTTTTCATTTGCCCAAGGAGAAAGCTGTCTTTCAAAGCTTAAATTCAGTTCTTATAGAAATTATTTCCTTTTATAATTATTTTTATTTTTACTTTATTATTATTTTTGTCATTCATTTACATTACAATACAATATACGTGTATCACCAACTCGTCCTCGAGACACAAGTACAACAAAAAATTACTGAGTCTAACAAAAACAAAATCTCCGAAAGCCTGAAAGCGGAATTATTCCCATATTTCTATACCAACTGAATTTAAATTTCAAAAATTGCGTTGGCCTTGACAGTTCAAGAAAAATTTGATAGTGTTGTATTTCTGAATGTTAATATTAATTTTCTTTCTTTCTGCATCTCTATTTTTTGTTTTGTTTTGTCTTGTTTTTGTTTTTTTTTTTCGTTGTTTCTTATTCTCTCTATTGCATTTAGAATGAAAACAATATTTTGATTGCATTACTTATAAATAAAATAACCTTTAAAACAGTTATTTTTTCACACACGCACGATACCTGAGAGGAAACATTAGCTACACAATCCGTATATAATGCTCTTGAAAATTGAAGTAGGTTACAGCCAAGGAGTGAAATGCGTATGCATGACGAATAAAAATGTCGGTAATCTTCAAGTTTAAGGTGGTAAAAAAAGTAAATAAAAATATACGAGGGAAATATCGTCATACTAGTATTATCCGAACTACTCTGAAATGTGCTTTTTTTTTTAGCTGTTTATAAATAATTCACACACGTGTTATTTTATATTTTAACAAGTCCGCATGGTACTAAACAATCCTCGCAGGTAAACTTATTCCTAATAAGCCGACGGCGCGCACACCATTCCAACATTTTGTGTCTTGAACTGCTGCATAATTCACTAATATCCTAATATTCTTCTAATACTAATTGACGAGTGAGGATTTCATTTTGAGGAACAATAAGTTGTTGTGCAGCCGGTCTTCCACGAGGCAATTTCGATCTCTCAGCCGGTACTATGATATTCAATCACGTGTGTGATTTATATATAAACAGTTAACTTCAATCACGAGGAAAATCGTTAGCACGCCAAGAAAATGCTAAGCGACATTTTGTCCATTTTTAAGTTCTGAGTTCAAATTTCGCCGAGGTCGACTTCGCTTCTCATCCTTTTTGGGGTGATGAAATAAGTACCAGTTTACGTAATCGACTAGTACCGTCTCCGAAAATGCTAGCTTGGACCAAAATATGAAATCAATACTTTTACTGTGTATGTACATTGTATTCCATTTAACGCTTGCATAAAACTCGCCTTTAAGACGGACGCACAGACAATAATGGTTCATACCCAAGAAAAGGATGAAAACAGATATATGTATATATATAAGATTTGAAGTTCAAATAAATAGAAGGAAGGTTGTTTCGTAAAAGTGAATCAGAATATATGTTTTAAATTTTAAAAATATTAAAACCATTCTATCTATCTATCTATCTATCTATCTATCTGTCTGTCTGTCTGTCTGTCTGTCTGTCTGTCTGTTTGTCTGTCTGTCTATGTCTGTATATCTATCTATCTGTCTGTCTGTCTATCTATCTACACACACACACACACACACACACACACACACACACACATACATGATCAGTTCATGCCAGTAACGAGGCCAAACATCTCTGAAAGTTTCATCCGAGTCCATCCAGCGGTTCTTGAGACATTTTGTTTACAGACAAACAAATAAACAAGCACAACTGGAAACAATGCCTCCGCCTTCTCTAAGGTGGAAATA
>NC_069004.1:25161817-25163370 GCF_001194135.2 Octopus bimaculoides
ATATATATATATATATATATATATACAGATATGTTTTTCGTATACACACGCACCCAGACACTTGTGTATTAATAGTATATTACGAAAAGTTTCATAGACGCAAAAGGTGCCATCACATTCACAAATTATTGTAATACTAGAATAATGACGCCATCAATAACGACGGCAGATGTTTGACTAGACTTTGAGAATTATAATGTTCTGGTTTGTATGTACGAATATTTGATTCTTGCAATTGAAGATTTTGTTCGAAAACTTGCATGTTAAAAGTTACTAATGAGAGTGTGAGGATTGAAATAAATACGCCAAAATAAAAGGAAAATAATAAAAATATATTTATCAACAGTCAAATATTATACAAGATTGATTGCAATATGTAGGCGGCGAGCTGTCAGAATTGTTAGCACGCCGGACTAAGTGCCCAGCAGCATTTCGTCCGTCTTTGCATTTTGATTTCAGATTCCACCGAGGTTGATTTTAATCCTCTTGGATAAGTAGGTACCAGTTGATCACTTGAGTCGGTGTAATCGACTTACTCCTCCTCTGTGCCAAAATTTGAAATCAGTATTTTAAAGGGCAGTGAGCTAGCAGAATCGTTATTACGCCGGACAAAATGCTAAGCGGCATTTCGTCCGTTTTTACAGTCAAGGTTTCAAGATTCCGGGTCCGATAAGTAACAGTTGGGCACTGAAGTTGATGTCATGTGATCGACAAACCAGCTCACCCAAAATTGCAGGCCTTGTACCGAAATTTGAAATTAATATGTACAATATGTGGTAGTCAATGATTCACTCGTTATTCTGAATTTTGTTATATCCTACAATAAATACCCTACCTACTTTCACTGATGTCTACACATATTCAAAACTATCGCTATATGCATATTCACAGATGGTTATAAGTACTTACAAACAGGAGGTTACATACATTCTATAACGGTCTCCAAGAGATGCCACATTTAGTACAAAAGCTACAAATGTACGTAAGGAGCATTATTATCCACATTCACTGCAAAAGTTCCCGAAGAAAAATATTTCATGTGTTGATATGGAGAGGCGCCAATACACATCGGCTTTCTGAAGTTTCAATCTATAATTTCGAATTATTTCCGTTTTGGTTTATTTTATCTTTTGCTTCAAACAAGAATTCTATGCCTGCAGATTAGTAAGTAAATAGGATGATATTGAACACTTGCTACCTCTCAGTAGCTTGAATATAAAGGGTAATAGTGGAATAAAATGGAATATACGAATCATAATAATTAATAATGGAATAAGTGTATATACAATTATATACAGCGTATAAAGCTTATCAAATATATTTTGATAACACATTGGATATCATATATACATATATATATATATATATATAGTTTTAGAGAAAAGAACCAAGGTTCATGAACTCATCGATGAAAATCCACTGTCACATAGAAAATTGTTTCTATATGTGACTGTGGATTTTCATCGATGAGTTCATGAACATTGGTTCTTTTCTCTAAAACTATATATTTATATTTTATACTGTGAAACTTAATTTAGTTAAAATTTTTAATA
>NC_069004.1:25163910-25164688 GCF_001194135.2 Octopus bimaculoides
CATATATATATATATATATATATATATATATATATATACAAGGTGAAAAGGTTCCATAGTCTTTTTCCACGTAGTGAATTGTAGTAAACAATACACAAAGAAGGAAAATGCATAGAAATTTCATGGTGGACAAAGTATGAGCATTATAAAAAATAAATAAATAAATAAATAAAATAAAAATACACCATGAACAATTGGAATATAGTAAGAAAACAGAATGACTCCAACGAGTAGTGAGAACTCGTGTCGAACGAGAGCTCCTGGTGAAAAGTTTAGAAAGTAAATCATAGAGGAACGATTTCAATAGCTTAAAATTCTTAAGTATTTTTCACCATATGCATATATGTATACATACATATATATGTATGTATGCATGTATGCATGTATGTATGCATGTATGTATGCATGTATTTCAACACACGTATTATATATATTGATTTTTGTGGGAAATAAAACGTGCCAATACTGTCGCCCATCGCTTTCTATGGATGCACCATTGTCTGTCTGTCATTAATATGTCATCAGTTTCACGACACTCGTCATGGTGGTAGCTTAATAATGTATATTTTATTCGTATTTAACAATTATTTAGATTATATAAATATATATATATATATATAAAGGGCATTAACTGTGTATTAATACCTCACGCTATCGGGGGACTAAATAAGTAAAAAAACTACCCAAAATAAGTAACATATTTACCGAAATATGTTACTTATTTTTGGTAGTTTTTTTTACTTATTTAGTCCCTCGATAGCGTGAGGTATTAATACAC
>NC_069004.1:25165265-25166366 GCF_001194135.2 Octopus bimaculoides
ATATATATATATATTAGAGAGACAGAGAGAAATATATATATATATATATATATATATATACATATATATATATTATGTATGTATGTATGTATGCATGTATGTATGTATATGTATGTATGTAAGGTCGTATGTGTGCGTACATATATGTAACTATCTGTGTATAAGTGTGGCTTTAATTATTCTGCTTCAAAAAGGAATTAATGTTCAGCCACAAAACTGATTCTGATTTACATTTAGATTGTTTTTTCCTACATTATCATAACTGAAGTTTAAAAACTAACAGCAAAAATAATGACAAAATGTCTAAGATCGAGTCACATATACACAAACGTACACATACACACACGCACATATATGTATATAGGGGACGATATAAAGATATAGACATATACATATAAATTCATCCACACACACATATACATACATACATACATACGTACATACATACATACAGAATGTCCCAGAAATATTTACCCAAGTTTAAATCTTTCTAAATAATATCGGCTAAGGTAATATTATCTACGAGAGGGAACCCAAAAGAGACCGGAATTTTGCAATATTATTTCATTTACTTAGTTTTACATGTTTACACTTTTATCGGCTTCAAAATATTCTCAATGTGAAGCAATGCATCGGTCCAGACACATTTTCCACTGCACGAAGCAGTGCTGGAACTCTTACTAAGTGATGT
Organism: Octopus bimaculoides; assembly: GCF_001194135.2. Taxonomy (NCBI): domain Eukaryota; kingdom Metazoa; phylum Mollusca; class Cephalopoda; order Octopoda; family Octopodidae; genus Octopus; species Octopus bimaculoides. Next base: position 25,165,957 of record NC_069004.1, read on the forward strand.
TTTTAACGTCTCCGTCGTGTTTTTTTTCCCCTCACCTTTTCCACATCTGCAAATTCCGTATCATCAGCTTTCATCACCAGTGATGACCTTCGTATATAAAGGTCTGATTCAACTTCCACCTGTTCTTTCAGTTCACGGCATCCATTCAGGCGTGACTGCTTTTGATCTTCCTTGAGCAAGCGAGGCACAAATTTTGCTGGAACTGTTTTCATTCGCTGTTCATCGTTCAAAATTCGTTTGGCAGGAGTTCCAGGTCACACCAATCATATCAACAAGTTCGATTGTTCTGTGACGGTCTTCCAAGATCAGTTCATGATATTTAAGTCTACTATTTATGCATATATATATATATATACATATATACATATGTATATATATATACATATATAAATGTATATATATGTATATAT
>NC_069004.1:25166697-25175735 GCF_001194135.2 Octopus bimaculoides
ATATATATATATATATATATATATATATATATATATATATATATATAGAGAGAGAGAGAGAGAGAGAGAGAGAGAGAGAGAGATAGATAGATAGATATACACATGCAACCCACACGCACACCCACACGCACACATTCATATATACATATGTATATGTTTCATTTTTTGTTACAATACTTTCGATTATATGCTTACATGCTTACACTGAACTGTTGAAATCCACCAGGACATAGGTATATATTTTGGTTAGCACAATATGAATACATCGTCAACACTATATGATTTGGTAAAGGCGGAAAAAAATTTCCGTAAACCTTTCAGTTTCGAGATTAGACTGGAATGAAATCATCTCGAGAGAAGCTGTCAGCATATAAACAGACTTAGGTTTGTCACATACCTCCGATGTTTTATGGCGTTAATTCGGTAGTTTACGATGGCAAAATCCATCAAAATCTGCTGACCAGGAATGGTGTAGACATTTAGGCATAATACTGGTATTGTAATTTCGTGTGTTGAAGCATATTCTGTTGTGTCTGGGGAGAGTGTTCATCGGTTATCTTTTATTTGTTTTAGTCATTAGACTGCGGCTATGCTGGGTCACCGCCTTAAAGAATTTTAGTCGCACGATTAGAATCCCAGAACTTAATAGTTTTCCCTTTCAGGTATGGTACTTATTCTATCGGTCACTTTTGCCGAACAACTAATTTGCGGTGATGTAAACATACCAAGACCGGTTGTCAAACGGTGGTGGGGGACGAGCACATACACACACATATACGACAGGCTTCTTTCAGTTTCCGTCTACCAAATCCACTTAGAAGGTTTTGGTCAGCCCGCAGTTATAGTAGAAGACACTGGTGCAAGTTGCCACGTGATGGGATAGAACCTGGAACCATGTTGTTGGGAAGAAAACCTTTTATCACACAGCCGTGCCTGTGGCTATAAAGGAGAAGTGAATACCCATGTTCGAACAGGAGACCGTTCGATGTATATATTTTTGAAAGTTTAGGATATATTCCATTGGTCTCTTTAGCTAAACTAGTAAATTAAAGGATCGTAAACCAACCAACACTAGTTGTCAAACGGTTTTAAAGAACAAACACAAATACAAACACAAAACCACACATATAGATATATATACATTTATACCTACATACGTACATAGACTTATAGACAGACACAGACGCACACACACACACAACTACACTTATATATGCATATACATACATATATGTGTGTGTGTGTATTATGTATGTATGTATGTACGAGGTGCGTTCAAAAAGAAACCAACGACTTAATTTTCCGCCAAAACTAATGCCCGGATGGGCAACATCCTTTGCATGGTAAATGAGGAACACTCCCCATCCTGCGCATGCGGGAAAAGTTTCGTGCGGTTAGGCCGCATCATTTCTCAGCTGTTATATGATATGCGCTCGTTGGATTTTGGTTTTCACCGCAGGATGATCGAACGTATCGTGCATCGACCATAAACCTTTGTCTTATCACCAGTGATGATGGTCGTCGTGAAGTCTGGGTTGGGATTTGTACGGTCCAACATGTTCTAAGTGCTTTTCATGCGGAGTTGCGTCCGCAGCTCCGCCATCCCCTTGTGGACAAATTTAGCTGTCAGTCACGGCATGCACAAATCCTCCGTTAAAATGGAATTCACTGATCCTCTGCTTATTCTCACATCGCGAGCAACCGCTTGCTTCGGCAAAAGAGGTTTGGTAAACGACAACGATAGAACTTTAAAATAAATTCTTGGATCCTTCTGGTCGATTGAATACCTTTCAGGCGGTGTTTCACCATAGCCGCAGGGTAATAACTGCATCAAGTAAAAGATGAAAGGCGATATACAATATATCATTCGTCTGCCTAGGTCATCGCTAGCGGACAGATATAACTTATAATGGTTTCTGCTAATGACAAAACGAAATGAGTTCGCTTTTAGCGTAAGGGCATATTCGATGGAATTGATTATAAACTTTATTATTGGAAGGTGTCTCATCTATTTAACGGACGGTTGACAGGAAATGCAGAAACCAGAGGGTTGTTCGAGTTTTCGAAACTAGACATACGGAACGAAATATTGGTTCACATTTCTAAGTATTCCTTGTTTCAGACAACTAAAATAATGATTGATTTGTAAATTAAGACACTGCAAAACTTGATCTATTGCTGAATTTATTTGGCTTCAAATATTAACTCAAGGCCAACCGTTTTAGCGGAGAGGGTAAACCCATTATATTGACCTCAGTGCTTGACTGGTATTTGTTTTATCGACCCCGAAAGGACGAAAAGCTGAGTCGACCTCCATGGAATTTGAAATTTGAACTCATGGCGTTAAGACGGACGAAATGCTGCTAAGCATTTTTTCCCGGCGTGCTAACGACTCTGCCAGCTCGCCGCCAAAAAGTTAATTTACATATTGGTTTCAAATTTTGACACTCGGCCTGTAGTTCCTGGGCAAAAGAGACCGATAGAATAAGTACTAGGCTTACATAGAATAAGTCCTGGGGTGGATTTGCTTGACTAAAGGCGGTGCTCCAGCATGGCCACAGTCAAATGACTGAAACAAGTAAAAGAGTAACTTCCGGATTCAGACATTCAAAAGTTTTGAACGGGAACCAAAATAAAGAAATTGTGAGTAGTAGTAGTAGTAGTAGTAGTAGTAGTAGTAGTAGTAGTAGTGTGTGGGGAGGGGTGATGGTTGCTGCTGTTGTGGTTGTGGTTGCTATTTTGCTTGTTGTTTAGCTACTGTTGTGTAGTCCTAGGTCAGTTCTGACTGAACTGAGATACCGGACATAGCGTTCTTGCCGTGACCATCCCGCCGTCAGACGAAATGTGTTCTTAGTTGTTGTGTACTGTAGCCTCGGATCAGCCCTGACAAATCAATCAGATTTATGATAAATGGTATGTTTATCGCGACCATTTCATCAAACAAAATATGTTTTTAAATTTGATGCTGTTTACACCTACATCGACATACCAACCATGGCCATCGCCTCTTTAGATTATGTAATGCGCTTTTATCAAGGATTTCATTTTCTAATAGGTCTGTCTCCTTTGATGACGTTGGGGTGTAATTTAATGGTTATCTTTAGCGGGACGAACGACCATGTAACAGCTCCCTCGTTGGCCTATTCTGTCCAATGTTTAATGCGGTAGAGTGAATGACTTTAAGAAGATCTGGCTGTTATTTCTAACAAGCTACATGACGCATAATTGCTTCCTTCGTCGTCTCGAATCTCTCAAGTGTGATTATCTGGTTTCTAAATTTATTTCTTCTCCAGGCTGTTTCTACGCCATTAATTGAATCTCCGTCGAAATGACGTCAACTAGATGACGTCATTATTCTGGGTCATTTTGGAGTTAATTTGGTTCAGAAAAACTACAAAGACATTTTGTTCAGAGTTCTACTGTTTCTGTCATCTAATGAATACTAATAAGAACATGGTACTGATATCTGCATTTGTGAACAATCAGTGATCCACCGCAACCATCTCCCTGAGACATGCACTTTTAACTGGAATGAAAATTAGATTAAATCTTTGTGATGCCAGAGCGTCAAAGTTTTATAGTAAGTTTCTTAATCCTTTCATCTTTCATCTTTTATCTTTTGCCATTTAGTTACTTCAGTCACTGGACTGCAGCTATGTTGGGGCACCGTTTTGAATAGTTTAGTTTATTCTTATTCTACCAGTTTCTTTTGCCGACACGCTAAGTTACGATGGCGTAAAGAAAACAATACCAGTTGTTAGACGCTAGTGAGGGAGAAACATAAGCAAAATACATACATACATACATACATACATGCACACATACATACATACATACATACATACATACATACAAAAATATCCTGTTGGTGTTGTTGAAATTCCAATGACCGAACCTTGGATGTGGGCTAGAAACCGGCTGTTTCTCTATCGGCAGGAAATCTTGATATAAAACTGATTAATGACATACACACACTATATGCATACATACGTACATACATATATACATACATACATACATACATACATACATACATACAAAAATATCCTGTTGGTTTTGTTGAAATTCCAATGGATGGAGGTTAGAAACCGGCTCTTGGATGGAGGTTAGAAACCGGCTCTTTCTCTATTGGTAGGAAATCTTGAAATGAAATTGAATAATGACATGCATACATGAAGCACTCTCCCGTTGAAGATGAAGTATGAGCGTTCAGTTTTTGCCGATCGACCTGCACAAATGATTTCTTTATAGGGATCAAACGTATGTGAAGTACATTAGCTCACTTCCTCCGTCAAATCGTCGTTTCCTGAATAGGTGCACCCAGGTGTACTACGCCTCGGGTGTTGGAGTGTTCGCAGATCGACAGTAGATGAAGTCTTTTGCTCAAGAACACAACGCACCGCCCTGTCTAGGAATTGAAATCACGATTTCGTGATCCCAATTGCAAGGTTGGCCGCAGTCTAATCATTAAAAAAGTAAAGGACGAAAGCTAAAAGATGCCAATACAGTGACATCGGCAACACCGTTTATCATGCTGCCACGTCAGCGTCCATATACCCAGTCACACAGTCATGCCTGCTCTTAGACTAACAGGGCTGCATTAGAGTTAATTAACTCAAAAAAGGATCCATCAGTTTGCTAACGACGTCATGGAAACCATTAAACCTTCTCTCGCCAATTTCATATTCTATCGAATCAATTGGCTGTAAACCTTCATTCATTGGAAACGTTATATAACCTTTAATTATTGTTGGAGAACACGACCGAAAGCATTATCTTCAAATTGTGCGTCGAACAAAAGAAGGGAGGGAAACCTGGCCTCTGTGGAACGCATCAGTTGATTAGAAGTATGGAAACTATAACAAGTAGATCTAATGCACCACGCGGCTTAAAACCTACAGTTGAAACCCGCGAAGGTGGTTTCAATGTTATCAATCAAACTGCTAGAAATAGCAGCCAATTCTCTCTGAAAATCATTGTCACCTTCAACACCACATTACACCTGTAGGCACAGGTATGGCTCCGTTGTTAAGAAGATCGCTTTGCAACCACACAGTTTTCCGTTCAGTTCCAGTATGCGGTACAATAGGCAAGTGTCTTCTACTGTAACTCCGGATCGACTGATACCTTGTATGTGAGCTTGGTTGACAGAAACTGTGTAGAGGCCGGACAAACACACGTGTGTGTGAGTGTGTTTGTCTGTGTGCCTTTGTGTTTGTATTTGTCCCCCACCCACGGAAACTGAAAGAAGCCCGTCGTATATATGTATATATATATATATATGTGTGTATGTGTGTGTATATGTTTGTGTGTCCGTGTTTGTCCCACCAACATCGCTTGACAACCGATGCTGGTGTGTTTACGTCCCCGTAACTTAGCTGTTCGGCAAAAGAGACCGATATAATAAGTACTAGGCATCCAAAGAATAAATCCTGGGTTTCGATTTCCTCGACTAAAGGCGGTGCTTCAGCATGTCCACAGTCAGATGACTGAAACAAGTAAAAGGGTAAAAGAGTAAGAGTTCAGATCTTTATGGATAATTCTGTGTACAGTCGCCACATCAACACCAAACTGTTTGCATATTGTCTGTATTGACACTCAACGGTTTTCATCCAGAAACTTGCAAATTTTCTCAACCAGTTCTGATGTGCTGACGTCATTCTCCCTCCAACATCTCTCATCGTCTCTCATTTCCTCTCTACTGTCCTTGAACCTTTTGTGCCAGTGGAAAAGTTAATCCACAAACAGTCCGGAACCTTTCATAAGTTTCTGTAGCATTTTGGGTGGGTTTTACATAAAACTTTATTGCATAGCAAGCTTCCAAATGTCCCGACTACATTCTACAAACTAGACAGCTGTAACAAGTAGAGTTTAATTTAGTATTCTTAAAATTCTGTTACAGCCGTCCCCTTCAATTTGGAATAAAAAAAGTTAGCACGTCAGCTTATTAGATGTCTGGTAATGAAATACTAAAATTTCAAAAGTATAGGACAGTTAAAACTGCCTCTCCTGAGAAAGTTTCAAAACTTCTGAAATTCACCTCCGATGTCCAATTCAGGGATTTTAAAATGTTTTCTTCTTTCTGGTCAAACATATAGGTTTTAATCTTGTAAATGCGTCAATGCCAAAGCACTACAATTACACGTATAGTGACTAATATAGGTCTAATTCTTTTTCATTTCAATTTCAGGAATTAAAATTTATCAACTATTTAATCCCCTTGTGAGAAGTACCGGATCTACTTAATCAATGTGGTTCTGAGTACATCCATTCCTGAAAAATAAACGCGATCATCAGAGCTTAAAAGACTTTGATCCTAAATTAACTCTACCAGGGTGCAGTGGTTTTAAACAACAACGGGCAACAACGTTTTTACTCTTTGGCCAGAGAGAGAGACAGAGAGAGAGGATACCAAAAACAGACTTTTAGAGCTCCTAGATTAGCCGGATGAAGGGCACAAGCAATCCGCAAACCGGAAACCTTACACGAATTATACATTAGCGTGATTAGTTTGCACTCTACTGAAGAAATCCAAGTTGCCAGGTGCTGGTGTGAAATCAGGGAACGAATATAAACTCTCGCCGAAGAACTAAGCCCTGTTGTCACCTTATGTTTTTTGAGAAGTTTTCTGGCACTTTTGCTCATCTAAGTATCTGAGTATTTGTCACACTGTTTGCACAGAACACCTGCAATACCTTCAGCAACCACTTCTGCCCAGCACTGATAAGATTTTGAAAGACGGCTTCTACCACATTTGCTATTGAGAGTTGTTTATAAGCCCCAAACTTATTCTTTATTGACAGTTGTTTGTTTGACCATACATATTCTTTTCTACTCTAAGCACAAGGCCCTAAATTTTGGAGGAGGGGGGCCAGTCGATTAGATCGACCCCAGTACGCAACTGGTACTTAATTTATCGACCCTGAAAGGATGAAAGGCAAAGTCGACCTCGGCGGAATTTGAACTCAGAACGTAAAGACAGACGAAATAACGCTAAGCATTTCGGCCGGCGTGCTAATGTTTCTTATTTCTTTATTTCCCACAAGGGGCTAAACGTAGAGGAGACAAACAAGGACAGACAAAGGGATCAAGTCAATTAGATCGACCCCAGTGCGTAACTGGTACTTAATTTATCGACCTCGAAAGGACGAAAGACAAAGTCGACCTCGGCGGAAAAACGGTAAGTATTTCGTCCGGCGTGCTAACGTTTCTGCCAACTCGCCGCCTTACGAAGTACCAATAAAATAGTGAAGTCGGTTTAATCATTTAACTCCCACCCCCTAATATTATTAATATTTCTAAATCTACAACCTTTTACGTTCTGAGTTCAAATTGTACTAAGTTCATCGACTTTACATTTTATCAATCTGGGTGGAGAAGTGTCGATAAATATAAAATTACCAGTCAAGTACTGCAGCCATTTTGAACCAACTTTCCCCTTTCCTCTGAAATTATGTGGTGTTGTGCCAAAGTTAAAAATCAATACTGAAACATGAAGAAGACATGGCCGCGGTGAACATGGCCGTTAATAGTCGTAAAGAATAAATTGATCTCTTGTATTGATTCATTTATTTATTTACACTATTTAATTATTATCTAAACCCGACACCTTACCTCCACACCTACAACATTTCTAGAAAGTCATTCACTTGAAATATGATACGGTTCATTTACTGCTGATATCAGGCAGATAAAAAAAAAGCGTTAAATTCAAACATTATTTATTACTTTCAGGCAGCGCTATCATCATCATCCTCATCACCATCATCCTCATCACCATCATCCTCATCACCATCATCCTCATCACCATCATCCTCATTAGCACTAGTCGCAGCTAACGCGAACGTACCCCAACCCCATCCGTATCCTTCTAAAATCCATTACCTTCACTAAAGAAATCATCATTCAGTAAAAATTTATTCGTTTCGGTACATTTTATATTCTTCATTTCGGTTGATTTTTGTTGTTTCGCTTCGGATATATATATATTTTTTTCGTTGTATGTTTTTTATTTTCATTATTTTGTGTCTTGTGTGTGTGCTGGTGTATGTGTAGTGTGTGTGTGTGTGTGTGTGTGTGTGTGTGTGTGTGTGTGTGTGTGTGTGCGTGCGTGCGTGCGTGCGTGTACTTTTTTATTGTATCATAGCCGTTTCTATTACGATCCGGATCGTATCATTCTTCTAACCTCCATTCCCACTATTTCTCGTTTCTCCTCTCTATCTCAATCAATAGCTTATCTGTCTGTCTGTCTATCTATCCATCTATCTTTTAAGTTATCTATGCTTTCGTGTGTCTGTAAGTTCAAATTCCATACTCTTGGTAACACTTTAACCGGATCAGCTCTGCTTTGATAAACTCTTTGGGATACCGTATCTTAACAGGATAGGCTACATGGCCATTGCTACTATCAAATACCTTGGAGAAATCCCCAAATACAATTCACGCTTCTTTCTTTGAAGATTCAGCATTTTCTGTGATTCTTCTGAAAGCAATTATCTGTGACAAGGTTGGTCTGTCTTTGATGAAGTGTACTGTACACATTAAATCCAAAACTGAAAAACTCGAACCCTCATTTTAAAATCAACATGTCTCTATTTGTGTAGATCTCAGAGAGCGACCCAAGTCAACCACATTGTGAGGGAAACCAGTGACCAGCATTTAGAGGCCTGGTTTCTTCAGATTGGTTCTGAGAGAAACAGACTGCCTGAGGAAAACAAACAGAAAAGCAATACAAACAATGAACCAGACCGAACGGCCGAGATAACTCATTCATAAACATCTATATGGTTCTGTAATTAGATCTATGAAGGAAACAAGCCTACAGATTCATCTAAGCCTGGAATTATTCTGTTTCCAAAGAAAGATTATCTTCAGTCTCAGAGTTATAAAGGAACTACACTCTTGATGTGCAGCCTTCAAACACTACAAAGTTTTGGTCCTTGGTAGAATTACCTCTTATAACCATCCATGATTGAACGGGTCCTCCAAAAGCGAGCGATTAGGTGTGTGCACGCACACACACACACACACGCATGCAC
>NC_069004.1:25175814-25177500 GCF_001194135.2 Octopus bimaculoides
ACACACACACACACACACACAAATATATATACACACAAAGGAGCGCAAGGTATTTGAGGACATACCTTTTTAGGGGTATTACTGCATTTTTTTTACTAACTCTGTATAATCTTTGTTTCAGAAAATAATAATGGCAGACCCTCAGCTTACTCAAGAAATGAAGAGCTATGCTGTTATTGTGGTTATAAAGGCTGAGTATAGCGATTTAGAATTACCTTGACTTTTAAAAGTTGCCAACTCTTTCGTCTTCAAAGTTTGTAAGGAGCTTGAGACTGAAGACGAAAACGTATCACCAGTATCAAAGCATAAAAAAGCATTCTAAACACTCTGAAATCATCAGATCACCTGAATTTATCCAGCAAGTTCAACAATCCCAGAAAGTCCACGAGGTCAACTGCAAAAAATCTCTATATATCAGAAGGAACAGTCAGTAATGTTGTCCACGAAGACATCAGATATAAGTCTTATATGATGAGGAAAAGTCAATTTATATCAGAAAAAGCAAAAGAAAATCACAACATCAGATCTAAAAGGTTTTTAAACAAACTGAAAAATCCAACAGAAGATTTTATTTGGTTTTTATCAAACGAGAAAAACTTCGACCAATATCAAAACGTTAACAGAAGAAATGACAAAATTTCCTGCAATTGTCATGGTATTAGGAGTTGTGAGTTATGAAGGAGATGTGATGCCTCCTTACTTCTTTCCATAAGGCCTTAGAGTTAACTCTGCCCCCTACATTGTGGTCCTGGAAATAATTGTTAAGCCCTGGATAGACAGTGTCTGTAATGGAAGGCCATATGTGCTTCAGGAAGACTCTGCACTATCACACATGCCTCTGGTAACACAGGAATGGATGGTTGAAAATTTCCATGATCACATAACCCCTAACATTTGGCCTCCTAATTCCCCAGATCTCAATCCATTCAACTATTACATGTGGAGCATTATTGAGAAAGAGGTCAATGAACACCCCCGTAACACCAAATATTCTTTGAAAGCTGCCATAGTCAGAGTAATGCCCAAAATGAACCAGGACCACTTGATTCGAGCATGGAGATGATTTAGATCTCATATAGAAGCAGTTGTTGAAGCTGAAAGTGGTTTTATTGCATAACATTATAGAAAAAAACGTTTATTTTTATCCTCATCGCATTTTTTGATAAAGTTATTATCTGTTATTTATATATCTGTTTTTTTTTATGTAAACATAAAATCTCTCCTGAAATATCTTACGCATCCTGTATATATTCTTTTATTCTTTTACTTGTTTGAGTAATTTGGCTGCGGCTATGCTGGAGCACTGCCTTTAGTTGAACAAATCGATCTCAGGACTTATTCTTTGTACGCCTAGTACTTATTATATCGGCCCCTATTGCGGAACCGCTAAGTTACAGGGACGTCAACACACCGATATCAGTTGTCAAGAGAAGGTGGAATGACAAACACAGACACACTAATATATACATATATACATACATATATACGACGGGCTTCTTTCAGTTTCCGCCTACCAAGTTCACTCACAAGGGTTTGGTTGGGCCAAGTCTATAGTAGAAGGCACTTACGCAAGGTGCCACGCTATGAGATTCAACCCGGAACCATGTGGTTGGGAAACAAGTTCCTTACTACACAGCCACGCCTGCGCCTATATATATATATATATATATATATATATATATATAT
>NC_069004.1:25177510-25182041 GCF_001194135.2 Octopus bimaculoides
TATATATATATATATATATATATATATATATATAGACACGCGTATGTGTTTCATATACATATATATATATACATACATACATACATACATACATATATACATACTAACAAATATGCGCTTACATACATGTCACTATATATATAATATTATATATACATATTTGTATACACACACACGCACGTGTGTGTGTGTGTGTCTGTGTGTGTGTGTCTGTCTGTGTCACTAAGATAACATCTTAGTTATATATAAAAACACAGCAATCAATAGAAGAAACTATCATCCTAGCATCCTATGGATCGATCGTGAAGTACTCACTTCCCGATGACCTCCTATGCAACCATGCTATTGATGGACCAGCATATTTTAGCAAAAATCTGAAACAGAAGTAATTTGAATAACAACAATAGAATTTGATATTAGCGACGCTGGCAGTATTAGTTCAAAACAGCATTTGGTAGAACTTATTTAACGTAAATATTCTGTAGAAAGTCACCCCACTGCGGTATTCGTCTTAAGAAAATATCTCTTATAAACGTATAGTGATGAAAAGCACATAAGTGTGTGATAAGCACACAGAAGGCGTACAGCGGCGGTGATAGAATTCTAAAATCGAAATTTCTGCATCTTTGCTCGTCATCAGTAGCACGTATCCACTAACAAGCGCATGTTTAAACGGAATTAGCTGCTATGGATATAGAAAAATAATGGTTGATATATCACTAGCGACACAAATAGCCGGAGAGCTGGGAAATCTTTCGCTATTAGAGACGAAAGCAATGGTAGTTCAGAGCAGCAATCTGTAAATTGTACTTAACGTAGATATACTGTGAGAAAGCCACTTAACCGCTGTATTCGTCTTCAGAAAGTAACGCGCTAACAGAAAAGGCGGCGTGCTGGCAGAAACGATAGCGCGCCGGGCGAAATGTTTAGCAGTATTTCGTCTGTCTTTATGTTCTGAGTTCAAATTCTGCCGAGGTGTACTTTGCCTTTCATCCTTTTGGGGTCGATAAATTAAGTACCAGTTACGCACTGGCGTCGATGTAATCGACTTAATCCCTTTGTGTGTCCTTGTTTGTCTCCTCTATGTTTAGCCCTTTGTGGGCAATAAACAAATAAGAAAGTATTGTGCATCGACTTATAGTGCTAAAAGGTACAAATGCTTTGTGGCTTTCTGCAGTACGTTACCGTATACAAAAGGCCATAATAAAATTGTCATGCTATGGTAAATTCCCAATATTATTGAAGTTGAGGCTAATATAAACGTAAAGTGTAGCCTCCCTTGCGCTTATAACTCTTAGGTCATATCTTGAGCGTTATACATTTGCTACTGAAGAGTAGGAAATAGCTGCGAAATATTTAATGAGCAAAGGAGATAATGAGGATTTAAAATCCCAAGATGCAACGGTCAATGGCGTTTATGTCACTTTTCTGCGAAAGGCGCTATATGTCTTATCAGAAGCTGCCATCTCATATTAATTTTAAATTTTGATGCAAGGACAGCAGTTTTGGGGTAAAGGGGTTTGTCGATATCGAACCCAATACTCCCGAAAGGATGAAAGGCCAAGCCAACCTCGGCGGAATTTGAACTCAGAACGCATAGACGGATAAACTGCTGCTAAGCTCACCGACTTGTACTGCCTCACATTCCAACATGCCATTATTATTAATACAATATACAATAAGGCAGCAAACTGACAGAATCGTTATCGCGCTGGACGAAATGCTTAGCAGTATTTCGCCCGTCGCTACGTTCTGAGTTCAAATTCCGCCGAGATCGACTTTGCCTTTCATCCTTTCGGGGTCGATAAATTAAGTACCAGTTGCGTACTGGGTAGATGTAATCAACTAGCCTCTCCCCCCAAAATTTCGGGCCTTGTGTTTAGAGTAGAAAGGATTAGTAATAATACAATATACAATAAGGCGGCGAACAAGCAGAATCGTTAGCACGCCGGATGAAATACTTAACTCTATTTCGTCCGTCTCCATGTTCTGAGTACAAATTCCGCTGAGGTCGACTTTGCTTTTTACCCCTTCGGGGTCGATAAAGTAAGGACCAGTGAGACACTGGGGTAGATGTAATCGAGTAATCCCTTCCTCTAAAATTTCATGTCTCGTGCCTTTATTACAAAGGTTTATTACAATATACAATAGAAGCTATATGAACTTTTACTGTGACATAAATACAAACAATAGCTCTGTCATTGAATATATACACACCAATAGAACGAATATTATTGAGACATTCTCATCAAAGTTTCTACCAACTGTAAACGGAACAGACTTGATGTAGTTACGATCTGTATTCCAGAAGATTTTGGGGTGGGAGAAAGTGTTATAACTGTCCCAGATTAAATTAATTTTAATATAATAGTAGTACACATCTAATAAACTGACTAACCTTTGTTTATTCTGTGTTGAAGGAAATGGCTGAAACCATACTTTAGGCACACTCCACTAAACATTGCTTGTCACAGCTCATTAGTTTGGTGTATTCAGCCGGGACGTGAAGATAATATGGAATCTCGTTATGCAATAAAGTTTAGAGTTAAACTGGGCAAAAACGCTACAGAAACTTATGAAATGCTCCAGACTATTTATAAATTAAAGTGCATGGACAAAGCATCTATTTTTCACTGGTACAAGAAGCTTGACAGAGAAAGTCCACTGAGAAGCTCAGGATGATCCCCTTTTTCAACAGCAAGGGCATCATCTTCTTCCACAGGAAGCTCTCTGATCAGACGATCAAGAAAGATTATTTTGAGGATGTTTTAAGGGAGTTCATGAAAAGATTTCGTCGCAAAAGGCTAGAGCACCCGCACCACGACAATGTATCAGTCCACAGTCCCAGAGACAGAGATGGGCGTCAAAACTGTCCTTCACCCTTTCTTACAGCCCAGACTTTGCTCTCTGTGATTTTGACTGTTCCCTAATTTGAAGAAGATGGAGTTGTGACAAGGTCCTCCACACCTTTACTCTGGAGGACTTCCACAGCGCTTTCAGGAAGTGGCTCGGTGAACGAACCCAAGTGCAATGAAGTCAAAGGATCCAACTTTGAAGGAGGTCAGATTTTGTACGTCTTTGAAATCAATAAATGCCTCTCCTAAAAATAGCTAAAACTTCTTGAATGTACCTTGTATTTGGAACCCATGAGTAGACAGAAATTTGTGAACCCACAGATCCGAACATCTAAAATGAGTGAGAGGAGGAAATATTTATGGACAAGTTAACTGCATCGGAACATGTAAAGCCTCTACTCGCATTATAAATTCGTTTGCACCAATAATCATTGGAACATGGAAAATCTAAGCTTTTCAGGGGCGAAATAAAAATCACACTCAGGTACTTTGTAAAAAAGAAGTCTAATGGAAGAAGTTGAAATAAGCAAACCTTCAATGAAGTTTGATATAAAATAATTGTCGTTTTTCTATCAAAATTCCAGTGATGGGATTCTGTTAGAAACCTGCTCCCTGCCAAGAAGAATTTTAACAAAGATATATAAATGCATACGAACACACACCCACGTACACACATTCATATATACATATATATATGTTTGTACATGTGTGTATATAGCACTGCATGAAAACGGTGAGCCAGCATGGTTGCAGTCTTTTTGTGTCTGTGTGTATGTATGTGTGTATATATATGTGTGTGTGTGTGTGGGCGGGCGTGCGTGTGTGTGTGTGTGTGCGTGTGTGTGTGTGTGTGCGTGTGTGTGTGTGTGTGTGTGTGTGTGTGTGTGTGTGTGTGTGTGTGTGTGTGTGTGTGTGAGTGTGTGTGTGTGTGTGTGTGTAAAATGATTTGTCACAAAAAAGAAGTGATTTCATTCACACTTTATAATAAACTTCGATCTGCTCGGCTCGAAGCCAGCAGATATGAGCACGAAAATCTCTGAATATTTCACGTGATTCCATTATTCCATTGTTAGTACTTCACATAACAATCTAAGATAATTACACGGTATTCAATGACTATATTCAACCCAAAACAAAAGGAAGAGAATTTATGAGAAACACTTTAGTAATTCGTTAGGAAGACAAAAACCTAGGAATGAACACAAAATATTAAGAAAACAAGACATTTATTGCTCATCATTAGGACGTATAATCATTGAAATAAGCAGGTTATTTCAGTGTTTTGAGGTGGATTCGGAGATAGTCTGTTGATATTGTATTAGAGTAGTGTGAAGGTGTTTGGCTTAGTGCTTCATTTGTGGGTTTCGTTCCCGGACTGGCAGGTGCGTTGTGTTCTTGATTATAAAACTTCGTTTCCTGTTAATCTGTGATCACTTCGACTTGACATCTGACGTATGGCACACCGTGCTCCTATAACAGCCAATGTCGATTTGACCGAGCACAAGCATTTGATCATTATAGGCGCGGGCGTGGCTGTGGTAAGAGGCTTGCTTCCCAGCCACATGGTTCCGTGTTCAGTCCCACTGCGTGGCATCTTGGGCAAGTGTCTTCTACTTTGACCTCGGGCCGACTAAACTGGAAGCCTGTCGTATATATATACATACATATATATATAT
>NC_069004.1:25182998-25189429 GCF_001194135.2 Octopus bimaculoides
TGTGTGTGTGTGTGTGTGTGTGTGTGTGTGTGTGTGTGTGTGTATGTGTGTGTGTGTGTGTGTCTGTCTGTGTTTGTATTAATCCCGCCCACTGGTGTTGGTTTATGTACGTCCCTGTAACTTAGCGTTTGTGCAAAAGAGACCGATAGAAAAAGTTCAAGACAAACTAGTAAGTACTGGAGTCAATTTGTTCGACCAAATACTTCGAGGTGTTGCCCCAGCATGGCCGCAGTCAAATGACTGAAACAAGTAAAATGTAAAAGACAAGGTAGTGAAGTGGCTGAGTTGTGAGGGAGTTCGATAGATGCCCTCGCAATATTTGTCCCGACACTTTGTTTATGCTCGGAATTCAAATCTCGCCGAGATCAACTTTAAATTTTCTCCTTTCGGGATTCCAAAAATTGTGCCAATCTGTTGTAGTGGCAAACTGTTGTAGTGGTAGAGCTGTTAGAGTGATGGACGAGATGCTTTGCAGTATGTGTTCCAATTCTTTGCGCTCAGAAACCCTGCCAGCAAGTGATTTGTGTATCTAATTCACAGAATTAATAATAAAATGAGCCGGTTGTTTTTTTTATTGTTAAACGGCAGTATGAACTGATTGTTTGTTCAAAGTTCTAGAAAGCAATGATCTTAACTGTCATTAAAATAGATGGAGGTTATCCGTTTCACTGTTTTATAATCTCGCCTCTCATTTGCATTACATATAGCACTATTTCTGTATATCACACTATACTGTAACGTTCAATTTGTCCGTTTGATGATAGATAATAAGAAACGTTGTAGTCTTATGAATAGTCTGTCTACTTTAAAATTTTTGATAGGAGATTTATATCGACTATCATATTAGGAAGTAATTAACATGCTTGAATTTTAAGCTAATACGTATTGTTGCATTTTAGCTCTTACAACTAATTTGGCTCTTGCAGAACTCTTAATTCTATATTTCTTTTATATAACAGCCACTCTATGTGAATAGAATCAAATTGGTTGACGATATTGCATTAAGCCGCAACACACTGATGATATAGATATTATCTGTTTCGAGAATACGTAACGAACCAATTGTTGAGATAATGAGGTGCTCTTAGCTCTAGCTTCTAGTTTCTTAATTGCTTCAGAACACTCAGCTGCATAAAAAAAAAATATGAAGAAAAAGACACTACAGAGAACGTTGATATTATTTAAGTTCCTGACAAGAATGCTTCGTTTCCAACAAAATATTTTATCTATTTTGGTGACTGTGTATTAAGAAGCTTGCTTCCCAACAACCTGGTTCTAGATTCAGTCCCCCTGCGTGTCACCATGGGGTAGTGTATTCTACTATAGGCTCGGGCCGATCAAAGAATTGTGAGTGGATTTGGTAGACGGAAACTGAGAGAAGCCCGTCCTATATATGCATATATATGTGTATGTGCGGTTGTGTGTGTGTGTGTGTGTGTGTGTGTGTGTGTGTGTGTGTGTGTGTGTGTGTGTGTGTGTGTGTGTGTGTCTGTCTGTCTGTTTGTCTGTCTGTGTTCGTCCCCCACCACCGCTTGACAACCGGTGCCTGCAAAAGCGACTGATAGAGTAAGTACTGGGGTCGATTCATTCAACTAAAACAAATTGCTCAGCGCGGTGCTCCAGTATAGCCGCAGTCTAATGACTGAAACAAGTAAAAGATAAAAGATAAAATACACAGTAAACCGAATTAAAAATTAAACGCTAAATATGTTGCAATTTCCAAGAAGAGGAAACCCGAGTAGAGGTTGCAGTCAGTTGGGTTCCGCCACCAGCTTGCATTCTCTAAACACCTGACTAAGGAAACTTATTCCTCTTGAAGTATAGTTATTGTAGCAGAACGCCGATTCTGATTGGCTGGCTACTTCCTCTGTCTAGCCAACCAATGGCACTCGAAGACAGTCATGATTTTGGGGACGACCTCACGACAGAGGTAAAAGGCGCAGAGCGAAAATCAATTGGAGGATGACATCTCAAGGTAACCTGAAGACAGGAAACATTAATCTGAATCGGTGTGATGCATGAATAACATTCAATCGAACCTGGGGGAGGAAGCTCGCCGCCAAATGCGATGAGCAGCGCAGGAGGCTCTAAAGCTAAGTTAAAAAAAAACTGAAGGATTATAGTTAAATCCCTACTCTGTGTCTGTGTGTGTGAGTAAATCTTGCAAAGTTTCGTCAAACACTATTTCTCTGTCTTTTTCTCAGTGTATCGCATCTACAAAATAATGAACGAAGCTTTGTGAAGTTTTTACAGTTTCTTTCAGTTCTCTACTAAAAATAGCTTTACTATTTGTTATTACAAATGTTAAACCCCATAAAATATTATAATTCGTTGTTTGCAGGACCATTAAGTTGCGGGGACGTAAACAAACCAATACGTGTTATCAAGCGGTAGGGGATAGAAAAACAAGCACAAAGACATGCACATCTATATACACACACACACACACACATTAATATTAACATAGCTAAGTTTTCATTTTAAATACTATATATATATATATATATATATATATATATATATATATATATATATGTATATATAAAGAGAGAGAGAGAGAGAGAGAGAAAGAGAGGGAGGGAGGGAGAGAGACAGACAGACAGACTGGCATTGGTTAGACACGGCATTGGTCGGCTCGTGGATATAGCAGAAGACATATGCCCAACATGCTGCAAAGAGGGATTGAACTCGAAACTACGTGATGACAAAGCGTGCTTCTTTACCACACGGCTATGCCTTCGCTTAATTCCCGTGAATTGATTAAGAAATTACAAATGATTTGAATCGGAAATGTATCTCTCCGTGTATAACCATTAATAATACATAAATAGTTAATCATTCAACGCTCTTTTGTCATCCATTTTGTTGTCTGTGACAACTTTGTGAGTGCTTTGGCAACTTTAAAGCTATAATTACCCCTATCAACCAATGTCTTATTAATTTCATCTTCATTGAATTGGTGGTTTTCAAAACCATGATTTCAAGTGGAACGATGTGTGAGTATTGCATCCAGAGAAATTCCTAAGCTTCAATGAGTAACTTCGAATTTTTGAAGATAGTAAAATATATTGCTAAATTTTGGATCAGCGCATATAGCAGCTATAATTTCAGATGGAAAAGACAAGTTTGACTGAAATTTTAATTCTTCAGGGATACCTAAATAGCAGAATTACTTCTTCCACGCTCAACACAATCTTGTGCTAGCCATTTAATCGTTTAATAATAGTTATTTAGCAAAATGGTTGGAATTAGTTTTTCAGTTAAGTTTGTTTTCGTCAACAGATTGTAGCTATGAGATGAACACTAACACTTTTCGCAGTATCTTCTCGAATCAAAATCAATTCAGTAACATTATCCATAAGTTAGCGATGTTGTAATCCTATCTGTGCCAAAAGACATTTCCACTTGGCTGCCTTTTAGGATAACACTGCTGGCACAATTGTAATATCTCTTATGAACTTATAATTAATATTGGTTACGAATATTGGCCGCAGGCCAGTAATTTTAAGGAAGGAGATAAATCGATTACATCAACCCCAGTGTTCAACTAATACTTATTTTATCGACCCAGAAAGTCGACCCTGGTGGAATTTGAACTCAGAACGTCTTATGATTAATATAATAATTGCACAGAAGGCTGCGAGCTGGAAGAATCGTTAACACCACGGACAAAATGCTTAGCGGCATTTAATTCGTCTTGACGGTCTGAGTTCAAATTCCGCCTAGGTCGACTTTGCCTTTCATCCTCTCGGGAGTAGATAAAATAAGCACCAGTTGAGCACTGGGGTCGATGTAATTGATGAACCCTTCCCCCCGAAATTGCTGGGCATGTACCAAAATTCGAAACAAGTTTTAATTACACAGTTATAATCTTACAATTACGAAACAAGCATAAGAGTATTGCCTTTTGGCAATACACCCACGATTTCTCGAAGACCTGCAGCATTGTAAATATTTGTTCGGCTGTGCTGCATTCGGAGCGAAAACCACATTGTTCGTCAGCTAGCCTGAACTCGACAATAACATTAAATCTCTTTGCAAGACACCTAGCGTAGACATAATAAGCAGATTCCTCTATAATTAGAGCAATCCCTCTCGTCCAGATGAGCTTGGTTGGTCTTGCTTGGGGGTCCAGCCGGATCAATTGGAGACGGTTACTTATGACATGATCCGATGGGAGATGTGCTTGAGGATTCTGTCCCCACGATCTTCCCAGGGATACATAGGCTTAAATGAGATGAGATAATCCTGCAAATTAAGAGACATACTATCTAAACCCAGCCGATTTTTCAGAAGTGGAAGAGAAAGTGCGATAGAGAGACGGGGATAAAGAGAGGGGGCAAGGAGAAAGAAAGAAAGAAAGAAAGAAAGAAAGAAAGAAAGAAAGAAAGAAAGAAAGGAAGGAAGAAAGAAAGACAGAAAGAAAGAAGGAAAGAAGGAAAGAAGGAAAGAAACAAAGAAACAAAGAAACAAACAAAGAAAAGAAAAGAAAAGAAAAGAAAGAGTGAGAGAGAGAAGAAAGAAAGAAACAAAGAAGCGAAAAGAGAAAGAATGAAAGAAAGAAAGAAAGAAAGAAAGAAAAAAGAAAGAAAGGAAGAAAGAAAGAAGGAAAGAAGCGAAAAGAGAAAGAAAGAAAGAAAGAAAGAAAGAAAGAAAGAAAGAAAGAAAGAAAGAAACACGGAGAGAAAGAGAAAACACAAATGACCACAATACTGGTAATATATTTATTGAACAAGGAAGGGCAAAAGGCAAAGTTGACTACTGCCGGATTTGAAATAAGAAGGCGAAAATACCGGAGCGGATTACGCTCTATCCAAGGTGTGAACGACTTTATCAATTCGCCGCCTATTGTATGCCTTTGTGTACCTATAACTACGTATTGCCTTTGCGTGTGAGTGTGTGTTGTGTATGTGCGTGTATACGCGTGTGTATGTATGTGTATGAATGTGTGTATGTAGCTTAGTGGTTAGGAGATTTGGCTCACGATCGCAAGGTTGTGGGTTCGATTCCCAGCGGGGGATTGTGTCCTTGAGCAAGACACTTTATTTCACGTTAATCCAGTCCGCTCAACTAGCGATTACGAGTGAGTCGTATCTGTATTTCAAAAGGCCGGCTTTGACATCCTCTGTTTCATACTGAATCTCCCTAATAACTACGTTAAGGTTACCCGTGTCTGCGGAGTGTTCAGCGACTTTCACTTTCATTTCACAGGCAGGCTGCTCTGTTGACCGAATCAATTGGAACCCTCGTTGACGTAAACAACTGAGTGTCAGTGTGTATGTGTGCGTGGGTATTTCACGTGTCCTTGATTATATGAGAAGACTGTTATAGATATATGTACTCATGCATTTATGTAGTAAAAGTGTGGAAAGACATCACATAATCATTCACCAGAAGCAATAGCTAACACCTATTGCAAGAGGCGACCATCATTGCCACATCAGTTGAAGTAAACTAAAAGTCCCAAACAGAACTGAAAAGCTATGTCCGTGCTGCTCATGTTTTAGAAAACTATCAAGCGATGACACGACAGGAAATCGATTTGCGGCCGTAATGTATGCATGCATCTGTTTGTATGCATATATGTAAGTAACTATGGATATATGCATACATGTATGTAAGAATATATGCTTGCATATATATGTATGCATTTACATATATATACATGTATATATTAATATCAAAAGGGTAAAATTAATTAATTAAATTAATTAATCAATCAATTAATTAATGATTTTACCAAGTAGATCGGCACGTTAAAATAACCTTTATAGGTAAATTTATACAAATATTCTATAATTATAAACATAATTATAATTAGGGAGCAGCTAATTGCTTCACCATATATTTGTATAATTTTACCTACAAAGGTTATTTTAACGCACCGATTTACTTGGTAAAATTATTAATTAATTGATTGATTAATTAATTAATTTAATTAATTAATTTTACCCTTTTATTATTAATTTAAAATTATAATTTACTCCCTAATCGAATACTGCAGTTTTCTGCGGCACTGCACGTAATATGCACGTGGGTACAGGGGAAAAATATGTATTCACATTGGGCTGTGTAAATTTTGGAAGTGTTGGTTGGATACCTGTTGTACGTTGTCACTCGATCGTGTGCGTATTTAAACCCTAACACTTTCAAATTTTATAATGGAAATGCTACACTGATGACGGGAAGTAAGTAAATTAAATATTTTAATCTCGAAACGCGTCTGTGGCTAATCGAAGTCGTGTTGATTCATTATTTTTGTCTTTGCCTACATAAAAAAGGGCGTTACTGTCTGGGAGATTCTTACGGTAGTAGAAAAGGAAACTCCTATTTCTAAATTCGGTTTGTGGTGAAGCAATTAGCTGACCCCTAATTATAATTATGTTTATATAATACATATATATATATATATATATATTTATATATATATA
>NC_069004.1:25189439-25190628 GCF_001194135.2 Octopus bimaculoides
TTTATATATAGATATTTAAGAACATTTCTAAAAACATATACACACATTCGTACATAACGTACATTCTTAATAGATTCATACATGTATATAGAATGAATACATACATTGATACATATATACATATGATACATTCATGTACATATATATATATACACGTCGCATATGCAAAAATATGTGTGTATGTGTGCGTGCGTGTGTATGTATGCCGAAGAACTAAAATAGATATACATATATGTATGTATCATATATATATATATATATATATATATATATATATATATATGTGTGTGTGTGTGTATGTGTGTGTGTGTGTGCGTGTGCGTGTGTGTGTGTATACATGTACATGTATATATGTGCATATATATATATATATATATATATATATGCAGATATATATATATATATATATATATATATATACATGTTTGTATGTGTGTGCGTGCGTGTATGAATTTACACATGTACAGATGTGCATCTGTATGTGCATCTATGTGCACGTATGTGTGTGCACTTGAGATAAACAAACATAACAAACCTTGAAAACAAGCTGACACATACAGGCGTCCATGACGCGTGTACAAGTGTATTTATAAATATATCCTCATTTTTCCATAGATACACACATATACACAAGCACACACATATACACAAGCACACACATATATATATATATACACACACACACATTGAACTCAGATAGTCATAAATCCCTTGAAGTGTCCTTTCTAAAAACGAGTCTTGTCACCATAGTTGTTGATTAGCTTCGCTTTTGCCAACAACTGAATTCTTCAAGAACAGCATGAGTTTTCATCCTACGTAGATAAATATATAAAACATAGACACGTAGATAAAAACATACGTACCTATGTATATATATATGTGTTTATACATATATCCTTACATGCGTACAGATATACATAACACACATGCATACATAAATAACTATGTACATATATAGATACACATACACACTCGCACACACACATATATAAGCTAGAATAAGTACCAACGTACAAGTATCGGGGCGGGATTCACTTTGTTGCTTCTGTAAAATATTTACAAAAATATACATACACTCATATTTTGATTTTGTTTTCATCCTGTTTGCCTCACCATCCATCCATCAATACATCCATCTATACATACATACATACCAACACACATTTCTCTCTCTCTCTCTCTCTCTCTC
>NC_069004.1:25193891-25196026 GCF_001194135.2 Octopus bimaculoides
TATATACTTTTTCTAGTGACGAAAAGTCAGTGATCTTGAAAAGGTGGAAACAAGCAATAATAAATCTCCGAGCGAGATATAAACAATAGCCACACGACATCGTGAAGTATATTTGCCACCTAAGTGTGGCTAACCCCTAAGGGTCGATGCTACTGTAGCTTGTAGCCCCAGGAAGACATCTCCTCCAGCTGGGTATTGACACACTATCTGTGCCCTATCAATAATATTTGCAAAGGGAAATCATCGTTCCCATCTCCAGCCTGACGTGATACACACGGACCCGAGTTTCTGGGTATTGACCCGTCATCAGCGTGTGACAACCAGCAGTTGACGATGGGAAATAATTCTCAATGCAAATGTATATATATATATATATATATATACTTTTTCTAGTGACGAAAACTCAGTGATCTTGAAAAGGTGGAAACAAGCGATAATAAATCTCTGAGCGAGATATAAACAGTAACGGCACGACATCGTGAAGTATATTTGCCACCTAAATGTGGCTAACCCTTAAGGGTCGATGCTATTGTAGCTTGTAACCCCAGGAAGACATCTCCTTCAGCTGCCTATTGACACACTATCTGTGCTCTACCAGTATTTGCAAAGGGAAGTCATTCTTCCCATCTCCAACCTGACGTGATACACACGGACCCGAGTTTCTGGGTATTGACCCGTCATCAGCGTGTGACAATCACCGGTTGGCTATGGGAAATGGTTCTCAATGCAAATATATATAAATATATATATATATATATATATAGATATATACATACGTCAGATGTAAAATAATATGGTAAAAAGAAATGAAATGAGTATTAATTGTTTATTGTTATTGAACAAATGAAACATTAAATGTCCATTCTTATTGAACTAGTATACTTTCTTGCATTTATGCAATCTTCAGGTTCATCTGGTGGTGGTGATAGTTGTGTTCATTGGCTTCAACTAGGGCTGACTCGTTAAATTTTGTCCTTTATATACATTCCTGTAGTTAGAAGTAGTAGTTCCTTGGCTATTTTTAGAAATGATGCCATACCATTTTTCAGTGTTTATTTTTAGAAATGATGACAGCAGATATTAATAAATTATTTAATATTAGAAGAATTTGGTTAACAATATTCAACAATTAGACACCAGTAAATGTAAATAGAATACAGATCATACGAAAATCTTCTTGCATGACAGGTAAATCCAAATATAATTTGGCAGAATTTCGAGAAATTCAGAGTATTTGACAATACCCGTCACTACTTATAGTAAATTGTGTTCAGCGGGCTATGAAAATACCCACACAACAACCGAAGACAATACAAAGAAGAGAAAAACAAGAACAAATCATACCATTTATAGTGACGCACAATTCATGCCACCATATCATTTTCAAAATCGCTAAAGCAAACCTACCATTCATTGCTCAAAGTAAGGAATTATGAGACATCATTACAGACCAAACAATTACTCTCAGTAAAAGGCAGCCTAAAAGCATGAAAAAGTTATTATCAAAGGCAAGGTTTGACCTTAGCAACAAAGACCAACAATTCACTGTGTCTAAATGCAATGATAGCCAATGCGGTACATGCCAATTAATTCATACCGGCCCATATATGAACACAAAAAACGGGGAAAATATTCACAAACGCAAATATGAACTGCAAAAGCAGAAATTTAATCTACTGCATCAAATGCCCGAATTGTGAAGAACTGTATGCTGGCCAGACAGGCAATGCACTATCAGAACGCTCACATGTGCACCAACAGCAAATTAAAAATCCAGAAGTACACCAAATACCGCTGAGTAAAATGTGGCCGGAAAATATTTATAATATTTCCATTTCATAAACTATACAATCCGAATGTAATCAAGAGAAAACTGAGAGAAAAGGACTTTATTAATAAAATCAAAGCCAAGCTTAATAAACAATGATAAAAACTAATCTTATTTAAGGTTTAAAAGTCTTATCCCCATATCTAAAAATAAAAATCTCTAAAAAGTACTGTTGTTATCATTTCTAAAAATAAACACTTTCGGGTTCAGTCCCAATGACAGGTACCTTGGCAAAGTGTCTTCTGCTGTAGTTTCGGCCCGACCAAAGCCTTGTGAGTGGACGAGGTAGACGGAAACTGAAAGAAGC
>NC_069004.1:25196432-25198729 GCF_001194135.2 Octopus bimaculoides
TATATGCAGTAATGATGCGATAAAGTAGTTGTATGCTGTCAACTTAATGTGACAGTCCCATGAAGGGAATAATGCTACTGCTATCTAGCCCTGAGAAGCAGCACCGCTAAACCTGTATCCAGAGACTAGTTTCTGAGTCATTCCTCGGCACACACACACGCACACACTCGCGCAGACAAACAGACAGCCAGAGATAGAGGGAGAGAAGGAAAGAGAGAGAGGAGGAAAGATACATACATACATACATACATACATACATACATACATACATACATACATACATACGCGCATACAGAGAGAGTGAGAGAGAGAGAGAGAGAGAGAGAGAGAGAGAGAGAGAGAGAGAGAGAGAGAGATTCTCTCTTCCATCTTGTTTAACGTTTCAATTCTGAACATAAAATTGTTGCAACACAGCAAAAATTTCAGCAGCAACTTAACAGCTTAGAATCATGAAAATGAATCCATTGTCTTTGATTAGCCGCGCACCGGAATTTCTCGCTTAAATTTGAACATCGTTTTAAGGAACCAAGTCGCTGCTTTATTTAGCGACCGCAAGAAGAAAAAAAGTATAGAAAAAAGTAAAGAAAGAAAATAAGGAAGCAATCAGTGAGAATCGGTTTGTTGTGGAGTTCTGAAGTGTTTGTTCGTTCTAACTATATCTTCCTACTTGAGAAACAATTTCATAATTTCTTAAAGTACAGCCACTTTAAAAAAGAATTATTTATCCAGTAGTCCCCCCTTATCCGATTACGTCATACAAACTAAAAATAATGTCATCAGATGCTAAAGTAATGATTGAAAACAAAAAATAAGGAAACTGTAGGAAGAGGAAAGAGAAATATCGTCGTGATCTACGTCGTCAATTTAGAAATATCAGGCATGGCTGTGTGACTAAGAAGCTTGCTTTGCTATCACGTGGTTTTGGGATCGGTCACACTCCGCGGCATCTTGGGCAAGTGTTTCTACTATTATTAGTAACTACTGTCCGAGGTCGACTTTGCCTTTCATCATTTCAGGATCGATAAATTAAATACCAACTGAGCACTGGGATCGATGTAATCGACTAGTTCCCTACCCTTAAATTACAATGCCTTGCGCCTATAGCAGAAGGGATCATTAGTAACTACTGTTCGTATCTGACCAATGGTTTGCAAAAACACCATGAGTGAATTTGATTGACGGAGGAAGTGTGGAAGCCTCTCTCTCTCTCTCTCTCTCTCTCTCTCTCTCTCTCTCTCTCTCTCTCGCCATTAGTTTCCTCTCACTTCTGTACTGAGACTGCATGTTACGTGCTGCAGCATGACTTTGGTGATGTTGAGAAAATCTCATCTCACTTATCTTGAAACTCCATTTGATGTACTGCAGCATATCTTTGCTGATCTTGGGAAAATTTCATCTCCCTTCACTTTTGAGACTCCATTTAATGTGCTGCAGCACCTGTTTGTTGATCTTGGGAAAGTTTCATCTCACTTCTGGATTGAGATACTATCTGAGATGCTGTAGCATACCTTTGCTGATCTTGAGAAAGTCTCATCTCACTTCTGTCTTGAGACTCCATTTGACGTTCTACAGCAATCGTTTACTGATGTTGGGAAAGTCTAATCTTTCCTCTCTCTTGAGACTCCATTTCATGTGCTGCAGCATGTGTTTCGTGATCTTGAGAAAGTCCCATCGCCCTTCTCGCTTGAGACCCTCACGTTCGGTTTTCTACAATCCTCCTTCCTTTATACTTGTTTCTGGAGGGATTACGTCTTTCCTTTAGTGGCATATTTTTTCCAATATTGTAAGCAAAATATTATGAGCATAGAAAAAATTATACATTAATCTCTATTTTTGTAAACAGTTGCATGTATGTAGTATGTCTGTATTTTTGTATGCAATATAAATTAACCAAATGTAAGCAAATTAACCAAATAGAATCAAATATATGAAATGCTAATCTTCTTTCGAAATAATATGATCTTAGTGTTATCACGTTAGAATTAAAAATGAAAGAATAAAATTTACACAGTATTATATCACATTACAATATAGATCTCCTTCTTTCCTTTTCGACACGTAATACCGAATCAGTGCCAATGTTATATTGTTTTAATCCAAATGAAGTAAAAAAAAATCATGTTGCAACTCACAGGGTCTGATGCTATTATCATGTAAAAATTTGATTTGATTTGGTCGAGCCATTTGAGAATGCACAGTGAACAGACAGACAGAGAAAGAATTATATATATATATATATATACATATATAATTCTTTCTCTCTCTCTTTCTCTCTCTCTCTCTCTCTCTCTCTCTCT
>NC_069004.1:25198946-25202826 GCF_001194135.2 Octopus bimaculoides
ATATATATGTGTGTGTGTGTGTGTGTGTGTGTGTTTGTGTGTGTGTTCGTGTGTGTGTGTGTGTGTGTGTGTGTGTGTGTGTGTTTTTGCGTGTGTGTTTGTGTGTAAGGTTATCTTTTTATATGTGTTTGTTGCCACATCACTTGACAACCATGATGGTTTGTTTACGACCCTGTAACTTAGTGGTTTGTGAAGGCAGACCGATAGAATAAGTACCAGACTTAAATTGGAAAATAGGTACTAGGGTCGTTTATTCGACTGAAACCTTTCGAGGCTGTGCCCAACATGGCCGCTGTTTAATTACAGAAGCAACGAAAGGAGATAAGATAATCTACCAACCTGACCTAATAAATCTTCCATGCAAAAATCGCTTGAACATAACGCTTCTAAACTAACAAGTAGACGGAGTAAAATCATGGTAAATTGAGAATAACAATTTCGAACGGAAGGCACTTCTGCTTTTACGTATCGTTCCTAGTTATCCTTCAAATCTTGATTCCTTCCTACGTACGTAACTCTCTTAAGTTATTTTTATTCCAATTTCAATTATACTAAGCTTATGGATTAGAGATTCATTTCCATTTATCTTCGAACAACTATTTGTCAGTTGATTACATATGTTTTCGATAAATAATAAATGATAGTCAAAAATTACCGAAAAAAATACTTTGTATGCAATAAAAATATACTAAAAATCTTTGGGAGAATGTTAATGCAAATGCCTCAATGCGGTTTGAGAGAACACCATGTTCCAATATATTTAAGAAAGACCTTAAGGTAGAAGACGGAACAGCCTCACTCAGAAATAGCTTTTTACAAATGATTGCCCAACTATCCATGCAGCTGATATCAGGTTTTATTGCATTCTGATAACCAGACACTAAATTGGGAAGAACTTAACTGTAACTAAATAAAGAATCGGGTTACCAAATGTAATGTAGAAAAGAATGCTGTATATGTGGTCGTTGTTGAAGAATCAAATAAACTAGCACTCAGCTCGTTACGACGGCGAGGGCTTCGGTTGAATCGACCAACGGAACAGCCTGCTCGTGAAATTAACGTGCTGTATCCTTCGTGTAGTTGTCAGCGAGATGCACCGTGACACAGAATGGGACAAGGCTGGCCCTTTCAAATACAGGTACAACTTATTTTTACCAGCTGAGTGGACAGGAGCAACGTGAAATACAATGTCTTGCTCAACGAACACAACTCGCTGCCGGGAATCAAACTCATGACCATGCGATCATGAACCGAATACTCTAACCACTAAGCCACGCGCTTACACTGAAGGATGAAATATTATGATGACTAAAATGGTATGATGACTAAAATGCTATGATGACTAAAATGCTATGATGACTAAAATGGTATGACGACTAAAATGCTAAGATGACTAAAATGGTATGACGACTAAAATGCTATGATGACTAAAATGCTATGATGACTAAAATGCTATGATGACTAAAATGCTATGATGACTAATGCTAAGATGACTAAAATGGTATGATGACTAAAATGGTATTATGACTAAAATGCTATGATGACTAAAATGGTATGATGACTAAAATGGCATGATGGCTAAAATGCTATGATGATTAAATGCTATGATGACTAAAATACTATGATGACTAAAATGCTATGATGACTAAAATGCTATGATGACTAAAATGCTATGATGATTAAATGCTATAATGACTAAAATGGTATATTCTAAAATCTCTATAAATACTTGTCCTCGTTACCTGACTACCAGAAAGCTGTTAAAATGAGTTAGGGAAGAAGATCAGTATCAATAAATACAACGATGAACACACTTGATAATTATAAATGTATATCTCTGTTGTCTTTCTGAATGTACCTGCACGTGAGAAAGAGATATAAATGAACTGTGTGTCTGCAACAAATATGCTTACTGCTGTCTCCTATAGTATTTATGGAAGAGAAAAGTGGCAGGACAGCTAATATGAATGCAATATGTGTGTGAGTGTAGGGGCTGTTTATGTATATATGTATAAGTGAGTGAGAGAGAGAGAGAGAGAGATGGAGAGTGGAGAGTGGAGAGGAGATTGTGTTTTAACGGCATGCAAGTGAATCAGAGACTTCTATCGTTATAGGATTTTTCTGGTGAAAGATTTGTCGAAGCTTATTTATAACGAAAATTATGAATATTCAGAAATGTTGTCTGCCTTTTGTCGTGAAAATAGAACTAGGATTGTGAAATTAGCCGCCACAAATTAAAATCATCTGAAATAAATGTCGGGAAGCAGACTTAACAGCTAAAGGGATTTGGTATTTGCAATAAAACTATTACTCTTTATAATTTTGGCACAAGGCCAGAAATTTTTATGTGGAGGGTGCAAATCGATTATATCGATCTCAGTTCTCAACTGGTACTTTTTTATCGATACCGAAATTATGAAAGTCAAAGTCGACGTAATAAGTCGGAAGAGATTTGCAATTAAACATTGCTTCCCAATTTTGACACAAGGCCAGCAATTTTAGGGGAGAGGGTAAGTCGATTACATCGACCTCAGTACTCAACTTGTACTTAATTTATCGACCCCGAAACGACCTGCTCGTGAAACTCACGTGCAAGTGAGTGAGCACTTCACAGATACGCGAACCCTTACCGTAGTTATCAGGAAGACATGTGGAATGGAGCAACGTGAAATAAAATGTCTCGTTCAAGGACATAACATGGCTCTGGGAATCGAACTCACGGCCTTACAATCGTCTGCCGTTTACACTAACCACTAAACCACACACTTTCCTCATCTTAAAGCCTTAGAGAAATAACTCGGGTTTTAGAGCGACTTTGAGAAAACACTCCAAAGTTTGAACGAATCTTAGAAATAAAAACATTTGACATCGAAGCGCTGAATAGAAAGAATTACAGTTTTCTAAGCGGGTTAAGGAATCAATACTGGAGGTGGTTTTTGTATAAGAGAATATGATTTAACATCATATATATTTATTTATTTCGTGTTTTTATGCATATCTTAAAGAAACTGTTCATGTCTTTTGTTCAATTACTCAAAGGAACTTTCCTATACATATATATAGTAAGCATTGTATATTTACTGGATTCTAAATAATTGCATATGCTTCTCAATAGCTCAAAGACTTTTGTGGCAAAAAGACAATATTTTATCTTATGTGATAACGATATTTTTCATAGCAATATGAAAAATAGTTTTAATTTATTATTCGAGACAAAGATACACACACACACACACACACACACACATATTACAAATATAAGTGGGTGTATGAATATAAAGTATAGCGAATAAAGATATATTCGTATAAAATAAATTCATGATTTAATGAAATTGTCTCCTTTTCAATAGTAAGACTAAATTAATGGTTAACTCTCATATGTGCAGAAGAGTAGAAAACATTTAGGCTTGGGTGATCGCAAATATTTTCTACTGTTTTTCTATAAGCCTATATCTCACGCCTGTTAAACTAAAGATAGGACATCAGCTGTGCTGAAGACAACTATTGAAGCAGAAACACGTCAACACTGCGGTCGTTCTTTTTTTCACCAGACAATCAGAAAGTCTTTTCTTTAATGACATGTCAATTTCGGTACAGTCTTGCTTCATGAGATTCTTCTTCTTTTCCAATAGGGAATGGATGCAATGTCCATTAGGCATCTCTTTACTAGTCATTTGAAGGGAAGATAATTTCAATAAATCAAAGTCTTATCTTTAATAGTATTTAATATGTGTATTCCTCTTCATTATTCACTTATACATACATACATACATACATACATACATACATACATACATGCATACATGCGACTATATGCATAAGAACACATCCATTAAACAAAACATACAAATCAGCACATATACATACAAGCATATATATA
>NC_069004.1:25203250-25204310 GCF_001194135.2 Octopus bimaculoides
AGAGAGAGAGAGAGAGAGAGAGAGAGAGAGAGAGAGAGAGAGAAAGAGAGAGAGGATAGATCTAGCTAGGTAGCTAACTAACTAGATAGATAGATAGATAGATAGATAGATAGATAGATAGATAGATAGATAGATAAAAACTTTTAAACCGAGGAGATGGAATGAACAGGATTTTATCTCAAATCACAACAATTGTTTCTATGTATTGGTAATGGTTAAGTTTTCCGTATCATTCTATTACATAAAATGTTACATAAATAATTACATGAATAAATATGTTCCCGTAGCAATTGTGTACCGGTGCATCATCAGGTGAGTGGCTTGGTTAGAACTGATAGAGTATTTCTTGTCTCTTTTGTATGCAAATGCTTTTTTTCAAAGGACGTGTGGTCAACCTATTATCCCTGCGGGATACTGACTTATCTACCAGGCACTAAAAAACTTGATTTTTAGTTGTCCTGGTACCCATCACAGTCATTAGAAGATGGCTATCACACAGGAAGAGATCTATTCGCCTGCACCTATTTACAGACACACATGTTCATTGACTCGGTATATACATAGAAATAATTATATCTAAATATACATACATACATACATACATACATACATACATACATACATACATACATACATACACACGTACACACATCCATACAATCATTCGAGGACAATTTTAAATCGTCTTACTCTATTTAATTTTTTTCATTCGAGAACTATTGGAAATCTTTTAAACATCTCACTTGCTCATGATTTTGATTTAATCTATTTTATCTCATGTAATTTTTTGTATATATATTATGATCGTCCAACCTTGGGATTATAATAAAAAAATATATATGTATATATTTGATCGTATTCCAAATTTGAATATGTATTGACCGGACTAGGAGGATGATAAACTAATCTGTCTTCTCTCCCTCCTTGAACTTTGATAGTTGCTCAATGTATTGAGCCCTTCCGTTTTATTTCATGGAAAGAGTTGCACTCGCTTATTATTATTATTATTATTATTATTATTATTATTATTATTATTATTATTATTATGATATATATATAT
>NC_069004.1:25204399-25206899 GCF_001194135.2 Octopus bimaculoides
ATATATAAATACAATTTAGATTCAGTTGAATTAGGTACTTAAAATGAGTCACCTTGTTAGGACGAACTCATCTGCACACTCAGACAATATTAGGTGATTATCAGACTCTAGTGTGTGCAGATGGCACGATCCAACTTAGTGAATAAATCTGTTATTGTTTGTTCAAACATGTACTTTATGTAAAGATACTTTCCAAATACTTCCGAAGTGCAGATTCCAGAACAGCTGAGTAAAATATAAATGAATTTAAAGATCTAGAGGTTTCACTGTATGTGTGTATATATGTATGTGTGTATGTATGTATGTATATATGTATGCATGTATGTATGTATGTAGACGCTATCATCGGTATACATGCATTTCTACATTTATATCTATATTCTCTAGACTCATACTTATATACATTCATATTCATGTATACACACACATATATATATATAGATAGATACATACATACATACTATTGACGATAGCGCTCGCTTAAAAGCGTTAAGTCAATATTGCCCCCACCCCCACCCACACATTTCTTATGCACTTTTACGTATGGTAAACAACAATACAAACTTGCCATTATAAATAATCACCAAATTTAAGTACATTTTTGAGTCAATAAAAGATTGATATCATTTTGAATATTTTATAGTCTTTCTAAATTCTAGAAATGAATTTCGTAACCATTGACTGAAAAGTTTTTCTGGAATTTAGAAAACATATATAATATTCAATATAATATCAATCTTTTATTGACTCAAAAATTTACTTAAAAATTGGTGATTACTTATAATGACAAGACAGTATCGCTGTTTACCTGTATTATGTGACGTAATATCCTGTATGTTCATATGATCATGTAGTTATATGGATATATTATTTACTCAAAATGCTATCATAATGTTATTAGTATCATTATTACTATGTTTAGATATACACACATTAGTTTGAACCAAAAACATATGTAAAAGTCGAGTAAGGAATACGTGGGAAGAACAAATATTGATTTAACGCTTTTATGTGAGAGGGTTCGTCAATGGTATGTATATATGTGCGTATGTACGTCAGTATGAATGTGTGTATGTAAGTGTGAGTCTAAAGAATGCTGGTAAATACAAGTAGAAATGACTCTCTGTGTTGTGTGTATGTAGAAATAAATTGAAATGTATAATGAATAAATGCTCCAATCGGTCAAAACAAATTTATATCATTTCCAAATTATCAAAAATTGAATATAAATATATATTGAAATAATAGGGCATCCAATGGTAAAACCAATAGTATGAAATATGCACAAATGTACGAATAAAAGGTGATGAAACCTAAAAGGGTAATACGAGTGAAGTCGAATGAAGAAAAATATATGGAATAAATTCATGCATAATAAAGGTAACAAAAATGTTTTATGTATATGAGTGTATGTCTGTATGTCTGCCTGTCTGTCAGTCTATCTAACTATCTATCTTTCTATCTATCTTTATGTACACCCATACATACATACATACATACATACATACGTGCATACATACATACGTGCATACATACATACATATTCGTGGGTGGGGTTAAAAGTTCATAGGTTGATTATGAAGAAGTTAAGCTATGAAATCCTTCATGTATTCATCGCCATTTTGTTTTTTCTTCTTAATAACTGTATCATTTCTTTTCGAGTAAACCAACATCGGCTCAAAGAAGACTTCAAAAGTAACTGGGAGTGACTTCTCTTGAAAATGGACAAAATTTGACATCAAGTACCTGCAGGAAAAGAGTTTACCCCCCAAGGTATTCATGCTGACATGGCTACTACTAAGTATCGTACATTTTCTTGTGTGCCACTTAGACATTTATTAACACGACCAGGTTTAGTAATACTTATAGTTTTAAAGTGATCTCATAATTTGGATGGAGAGGCTCTACATTTCAAAACCTATATCCATAAAAGTTTTCATTCTCGATGCCTTCGAAGCAAAGGTTCACGTCGTGAGAGACGCTTTCTTCTACAACAAAAACCAAAAGAAGTTATTTCTTTATGCTATCGTTTGTAAACAGCTGTATAAGGTTGTCATGTATTTGGTCTATTTTGTTTTTTAACATTTTTGTGATTAATTAAGGTAAGTCTGAGTAGATTTCGATCTGGATGATACTAAGAAATAATGTTCCTTTGAGTCACCAATAAAACAGGAATTTGTGAATGTCTGTGAATGTCTGAGCATGTATTTGTGGGTGTATACTTGCTACTAGGTAACGGGTGTTAAACAACTTAGTACACGAATAGGTTGTGATTAATTTTATGTGTGTATGTATGATATACGTAGGCACGAAAGTGTGTATCTTTATTCCTGCTTATTTGCATAGATCTATACTTTTACTTACACAAGTACATATATATACACCCATCGATGGATATACAAATACTCCCGTATATACTACAGTTTGAGTGTTATATAAACCTATGCTGATATACATACATACATACATACATATATATATATATATATATATATATATA
>NC_069004.1:25208236-25208834 GCF_001194135.2 Octopus bimaculoides
GTTCAGATTTAATACATATGAAAGAAAAAGGCGTTTACAATGCTAGATGGTTGTATATTTTCTTATATACAACCATCCAGCATTCTGAACGCCTTTTTCTTTCATATATATATATATATATATATATATATACCAAGTGTCCTCAACTATTGCTTCAGGCTGACCAAAATCTTGTGAGTGGATTTCAGAAACTGAAAGAAACCCGTCATATGTGTATTCACAAATATCCCGTAACCGTACGGTCTGCTGACCCCGTCGTCTGTTAGAAGATGGTATGCATTTTCTATCCTGCATTCAATATATATTGGGTTCAGATTGCATCGATGACCAACTAGTGGAGGCCCCTCCTGAGGTTAAAACGATAGTAACGTCGATTTCTATGGAACAGCCATATTGAGGTCGCGATAAACATGATTTCTCTGTATAGTTACTGGTTTCATCTCTTATAGACATTTTCTAACTAGCGACTTCGCTTGCTATCTATATGCATGTATATATATATATATATATATATATGTATATATATGCATATATATATGAAGAGAGAGAGATGCCATCAAATGCCAGGAGGTATATATATATATATATATATATATAT
>NC_069004.1:25208844-25209584 GCF_001194135.2 Octopus bimaculoides
TGTGTGTGTGTGTGTGTGTGTGTGTGTGTGTGTGTGTGTGTGTGTGTGTGTGTGTTCTTGTGTTTGCATTTGTCGCCGTCACCACTGCCGCTTGACACCTGCTGGTGGTTTGTTTACATCCCAATAACTTAGCAGAAAAAAAAAGACGATCGATAGAATAACTACCAGGCTTTAAACAATAAATTCTAGGGTCGTTTTATTCGACTAAACCCTTCAAAGTGGTGCCCCAGCATGGCCGCAGTCCAGTGACTGACAGAAACAAAGGATAAAAGACACATATACACACATATCATCGCACATACAACACAAGCTGAGAAACAGGCTGTCAGCTCCTACTACGTCATCGTATGCTGTCAGTAAACCTAACATCAAGAAGAACGATTAGAATATTTTACGAGTTGACAGAGCGAAGACTGCAAACAGCTGAAGTGTAATCAGAATAGACCATTTATCTTTTACCCATTTCAGTCATGAGACTGGGGCCATGCTGTGGCACCACCTTGAAGAACTTTTGGTCGATTGAATCGGCCTCAATATTTCTTTCTGTTTTTTTTCTTTGTTTTTCATGTCTGTTACTTATTCTATCGATCACTTTTGCCGAGGTCATGAGGATGTAAACGAACCTAGACTGGCTGTCAAGCGGTGGTAGGCAACAAACGCAAACACAAACACACACACACACATATATATATATATATACATGTATATATATATATATATATATATATATATATATATAT
>NC_069004.1:25209594-25210768 GCF_001194135.2 Octopus bimaculoides
GAGAGAGAGAGAGAGAGAGAGAGAGAGAGAGAGAGAGAGAGAGACGACAGACTTCCTGCAGTTTTCATCTACGAAATCCATTCACAAGAGACTTGATTAAGGTGCCACTCAGTGGGGCTGAGCCTGGGTCCATGTGGTTTAGAAGCAAGCTTCTTACTACACAGGCACGCCTAGCGAAACGAGAAGATGCTAACAGCATTTGACAAAATTAGGGACGAATATTTATAACAGTGTCAGAAACCCCTTATTCTGTTAAATCAATGCCGGTTTATTGTCCTCTCAACAAGTGTGAAGCAGCACCTCGGAGATGTTGAAGAATTAAAGGAGGGTAAATCAATAAAAAACGCTAACGCGGATTCGGAAGTTGAGAGAAAAGTATTATTGATCTTCGGAGAAAGAATCAGTTATGTGATTTTGCTTATCTCATGTAAACAGACATATAACTTCGTCAACAAAGAGTGAAAAATAAAATAGAAACAATGCTTAGAGATGGTGAAAAGAAAATACTTATATACTGATTAATTATTCTTCAAGGGAAACTAAAAATGTCAATGCAAAACTCCGTCATCTGAAGATATTAGATGAAACAATAATTATTATCAACAAATTTAATCGAAACCAATCAATAGTTTTCAGAGATATGATGTAACAATCAATAAATGTCACAGAGGAACGTTTTCGGGCACATACAGAAACACTATGGAGAAAAATACGGAAAGTAGCAAAAGAATCTAATCAGACTGCAAAGCAGATAAGATGAAATCCGAAGCAAATGTCTCTATGTTGAACAAAAATATATTCCATCAATGGCGAGACATTTGAGATTGTGTTCAAAGATTTTAAGATAAGAAAATGCCAGGGACAAAAATTTGATCTCATGTGTAAGGCGGTTAGGGTGTTGCACTGGCGAACGCAGGACAGTAATATCGTTTCCCAGACCGTGTGGTGCGTTGTGCCTTTGAGCAAAAAACTACATTTCTTGTCACTCTGCGGTTGCTTCCACATCTGACGCGCGGCACACTTGTGCACCTTTACGGGCAGTATCGATTTGAAGGAAGGAGGGAGTGAAAGTATAGTACAAACATTCGATCACTATAAATAAACAAATCATCTGTGCGGTTGTTCGGCAACAAATCAACAGTCGTTTAAGAACGTGAAAGTCCATGGTATATAT
>NC_069004.1:25211245-25215086 GCF_001194135.2 Octopus bimaculoides
ACGAAACCTCTTGGTTCACAGCTTCTTCCCCAACCCAACCCAACCTCCCAACCCGACTCGTTCCCCTGCTCCTGTCCACGTTGCCGCACTTGCCATTACCTCTCCAACACCATCCTCGTCACCGGCACCCATCATCGACCTTATCATATCACCGACTCCTTCACCTGCACTTTTACCAATGTCAACTACTGCATCTCCTGCTCTCTCTGCCCTTCTGTATACATCGGGCAAACGGGACGCCGATTGGCTGACTGGATCGCGGAACACCTCCGAGACATCCGACTCGGTAATGACACCCCGGTTTCGCGCCATTTCTGCTCTACCAGTCACTCTTTGCAACACCTGCCTGTGTTCGGATTGTCCTTGCACATGGGCTTTCTTCTGTGTGTATGTGTAGACTCAAGGGCCGGGAATTTCGTGATAAGTTTCATGTACACAACTCTCAGCCAACCTAATAACTTCAGTCTATAATAGATATTCATAGTTTTATTATATTTTTCCCATTTGTATTACTAAGCCAATATGTATGTGCATGTGTGTATTTGTGTATGTGTAGGGGTGTGTGTTGTGTGCGTGGGGGGGGGTGAATTTGAGTGCGTTTGTAAGTAATCTTGCAAATCCAGACAGCTAGAAGAGACTCAAAGATGAATGAAAATGTGTGCCAAGCAAAATGAAAACAGTAAGAAGAAACCGTGAAAATAAATAAATAATAAATAGTTAAACAGAAAAAAAAACAGAAGAAGCACAGAAAAGCGAGGCGTTTCTGCCTTCGCTGTCTCCAGGAAATGAAAGCTCATATTTATGGTTAGTAAATCCTTGAAGAACATGCTGCATCGCCAATCTTGATAACCGTGCGAAAGATCTATTCCAAAAACGACGTCTTTCTAAAATTGATAATTGTTGCTTTGGAACAAATAACACCATGACATTTCTGGGTAGATTCCACAAGGAAGTAAAGGTTATTCCATACGACCTCTTTGTAATAGAATATAGTTTAAAGGATTATAACCAGTTTGTAGTGAATATAATCTTTGTTAAAATCGTTCAGAATCTGATACGCTTTAAACATTGCTAAATCCGGTTGAGATAATACAGGATTAAAGTTTGGTAGTTTATATATTGATTCTTCCAGATATTTTTCCATCCTTGACTAACTAGCAAATACCAAATCCGATTTTCCTATAAATCCTTCGTTTTTATGATAGATAACGGGTGGAAAGAGGTTTGGGTTTCTACAGCCTTGATGTGTGTGTGTGTGTGTGTGTGTGTGTGTGTGTGTGTGTGTGTGTCTACGTATTTGTGTATTAAAGTTAAAAACGATTTAACATGAAACTGAAGAATTCACTCAATACTTCATACGTATGTGTATACATACATACACAAACACAAACACACATACACGCACATATATATACAGAGAAAGAGAGAGAGATGTGTGTATATACAAGTTTGTATGTATGTGTGTTTGTGTGTACGTGTGTGCGAGTGTGTGTGTGTGCGTTTGTGTGTGCGTAATGAAATGATTTGATGGTCACAATGTACGAAATAAAATCGTGCCACCAGTATTCATGTAAAAAAAAGATCACAAAGTGCAGCCCTCGTCTCGGTGTAGTGGTTTGCATGCCTCAATGATCCTGAGAGACATATTAGCGATGCGCAATCTTCACACTTTCGAGAGGTCAAAGGAGAGAGGCCAGACTAATATGGACCACCTACGTCGCGATAACATCCCTACATCGAAAACGAGCAGAGTTATCGGTGATAATTCAAAACTAGAACCTGCAAGAAGAAGGCTTTCCCTCAAGTAAACATATGACCTGAGTGGAAACTGGTGGCTGGAGACTGAGCTGGAGCTTAAAGCGAAGAGATTCAGCAAGAAAGCAGAAACAACGGCTCAAGGTCGAGAACAGAAGGGAAAATTTGTTGATGGCCTATGCTCTATTTGGAGTGGAGGTGTTAAAGTAAATATCAACATATATTCAATATACTTCATTGAATACTAGCGCTCGTGTTTCTAGCAGCCACAGCAATAAATTGAGTGGTGCGACACTGTCATAAGCTTATAGACAAAGAGTAAAAAAAGAAAAGAAGAAAACCTCTGCAGAAATCATAATTTGCATGATTATGATCAGTGAAACACCTGAATGCAATGGAATATTCCAAAATTACTGAGAAGTCTGATAAGGTCGTATATTCATGGAACAAATTATTTTATGGAAAAAATTCTTAGGAAAAATAATACTGGTTTGAAATTTTGGCACGGAGTTAGCAATTTTGGGGTGGAAATAAGCCAGTTATATCGATCCCTGTGCTGAGTTGGTAATTATTTAATTGACCCCGCGAATGACAAAAGACAAAGTCCATTTCGGTGGAATTTAAGCAATTTGTTCGGCGTGCTAACCATTCTGCCAGCAAGCCGCCCTAAGAGAAATTAATACCAGTTTCAAATTTTAGCACGAAGCCAGCAAATTCAAGGGAGAGGTAAGTCGATTACATTGACCCCAGTGCTCAACTAGTACTTATTTTATTAACCAGCAAAAGGATGAAATGCGAAGTCGATGTTGCAGAAATTTGAACTCGGAAAGTAAAGACAGACGAAATGCCGCTAAATATTATGCCGAGTGTTCAAATGATTCTGCCTCCTCGCCTTTCAGAGAGAGTAATAATAATAATAATAAATAAAAAAATAAAGGCACCAAACCAAAACGAGCAATAAAGTAATAATTATAAAATTTCTTTTATTTATAATTTATAATTTATAATATGTAAGAAACTCTGTTTTTTTTGTTTTTGTTTTTGTTAAATATTTTCGCTGAAGAGTTTTAACAAAAGCCTTTGAAAACTTAAATAAGATATGATGAATGCACTTTAAGTGTATAGGGCTTTTAATTGAGATGGTTCACTTAAAAGATATTCTTTGTGATATTTGCGATGTGTTTATATTACTATTATCATTAGTTACTGATGAACCCCAACATCTGGTAAACGCAAACACAAGACCGCTCTGTCTGGGAAATCTGCACTAACAGAGGTGCTATCCCCTACGATCAAAACAAGATCGCAAGGGCACAAAGAAGACGTGATCTGCTCTTGTCCGGAGTCACTTCTTTGCCTTCAGTTCCAGCAGTCCATTAATACCCGACATGCGGCAGGACCTTCTGAGTACGCATCGGACTCATCGGCCACAGCCGGACACACCGTCATCCGTCTTCTTCTCCCATGCAATGTCCTTGGTCATCGTCGACAACGACGGACGAGCAAATTACCATTACTTCCATTCCTGTAAGTTGATTTTAAAACTATTTTTAAATATTAATTTCGATCCTAAGCGTGCTTATCAAACTTATCGATATTTTTGGCGTCTCTCAGTTTCTTGCTTTGCAGGGAAAAAGATATCTTTTCGTTCTATTTACTCAATATACATTTTTATCATTACTTACATACACACATATGCACAAGCTCAAACACAGAAACACACAATCACACAAAAACACACACACACACACAAAAATACAAACACGTCCAAACACATAAACTATAGACCGATTCCAGATGACGTCTTTCTCTTGTATTGTACATTTGTTTTCCTTCTGTCCTTTATTTGTTTTTTTTTTTTACTTATTTCTCACTCTTCCTCCTCTCTTTTCACTCTACACCATTTTCTGAAGAAATATTATGTCTACAAAGCCATAATAATTAACGCTTTCCATTTCTCTGGTTGACATACTAATAATTCTCATCATAAGCTTATCCTGCCTTGTTGATTTCGAGACGTGCAGAGATTATTTTTCACACACACACACACACACACACACACACACACGTATATATATATATATAT
>NC_069004.1:25215509-25232472 GCF_001194135.2 Octopus bimaculoides
ATATATACATCCTTTTCTACTCTAGGCACAAGGCCCGAAATTTTGGTGGAGGTGGCCAGTCGATTAGATCGACTCCAGTACTCAACTGGTACTTAATTTATCGACTCCGAAAGGATGAAATGCAAAGTCAACCTCAGCGGAATTTGAACTCAGACGAAATACCACTAGGCATTTCACCCGGCGAAATATATATAAATATATATATATATATTGTTTTTCTATTTCGTATGCAAGATACTTGATGTGAATTCGTATGTCGAAACACATTTGTTGTATCTAGGGAGGGTCGGTCGTTATGTCAATAATGATAAAGACACGCCCCGTGCGTGTGTTTATTATTATTGGCGTAATGATAAGCATATACAAAAGACAGATAACCGATAAGCAAAAGTAGGCGGAAGGAAAATATATTTACATGGAAACTAGCGTATTTAGATAAATGACATCATTAGGCTTTATCTTGAAAACTGTTCCGGTTAATCGGTTACTGGTGTCATAACCATGTATATTATGCAATGAGTGTCAATAATATTCTAAGTGTATGGATTAGCTCGGATTTTGAGTGGCCCGTGATCCGATGTTATGTTTTCCTCATCAGAAGACCAAAGTAAATAGCTTAATAGAGAACAGTATTTATAAATATATACATATACTCGTTGTGAAGGTGCGTGGATCAGTATTTAGAGCGTCGGGGTCATAATTATGAGGTAGTGAGTTCGATTCTAGGATCGGGCTGTGTGCTGTGTTCTTGAGGAAGATATTTTATTTCACATTGCTCCAGTTCACTCAGCTGTAGAAATGAGTTGCGACGTCCCTGGTGCTAAGCTGTATCGGCCCCTTTGCCTTTCCCTTGGACAAGATCGGTGACATGGAGAGGGGAAGCTGGTTAGTGCAACCCTATGGTCATTCATGACTGAAGGGGGCCTTTACGCTTTAGCCTATGTACATGTAATGGCATTGAGCGGGGAGGCTGATATGCATGGGCGACTGCTGGTCTTCCATAAGCCTGGACTTGTGCCTTTGAGGTAACTTTCCCATAGTCATTCAAAATCGAAAGGTGCCTTTATATACCTGATATGTAAAGAAAAATAAGGAAAATAAGGCAGGGTTAAAGGGAGGAAAATAAGGGGGGGGGATGAGAAGAGCGGGATGTATGGAGTGGCTGGGGAGGGGTTAGTAATTAAAATACGTCAATTAACGGTGACAAGAAAATGAAATATAAAGACTATGAAAATAAGTCAGAGAACATGCCCGAGGAAGCTAGATCAAACAGTGCATAAAATTGGTCGTTGCATCAATGTAAATTCTGGTGGAGTGCGTCCGAGTGGTGCTGACTATATATTTATAAACAACGTTACAACCCTCAAAGAGCACTTAATAGTCACTTTGAATTGCACGTCTTTTTATCATGGGTTATAGTAGGGCATCATTAGTCGCTTTGAGGTCAATAAACTTCGCATGATTGTTAGTCCTATGAATGGAATTATTAATTAGACCATCATTGAGATAGTTCGAATAGTTAAAATAATACATATATGTGCTCGCATTTTTGACTGATCAAATAAAAACTTCTCTAGAGCGTTTCCAATGACCAGTTCAAATACATACGCCAGGGCAGAAAGGCCACAATCATATGTGCGAACTTGGGGATTAGTTTTATGAACTTGTTGAGCTGTAGGAATAATGTTTGTTTGTGGTGAGTACAGCATTGTTATTTTTGCTATTAGTTCCTGTGAAACTGGTA
This sequence comes from Octopus bimaculoides, assembly GCF_001194135.2. Lineage (NCBI taxonomy): Eukaryota > Metazoa > Mollusca > Cephalopoda > Octopoda > Octopodidae > Octopus > Octopus bimaculoides. The sequence goes on from NC_069004.1 coordinate 25,217,254, forward strand.
AGATCAAACGGTCATAAAGTAAAAGTTTTTCAAATGTCTACAAAAACTATAGAAGTCTTTCTTTCTGTCTTTTTATCTTTCTTTTTCTTTTCGCATGTTGTAAAATTGAAACTTAAAAACTGATGATGTCATCCCATCAACGTGTGGACGCTGGTTGCTCTCGTTCATACTTTAAATTTAAATTTCTATAATTTTGAATATTTATCACTTCTTATTTTGAACTTGACAACGACAGACTTACTGTCGAAATACTGTTCAACCAATAAAATATCTATTGCAATCGAATTGCACAGTTCGTCTTGACTAATAATAATAATAATAATAATAATAATAATAATAATAATAATAATAATAATAATGATAATAATAATAATGATAATAATAATAAGGAGAACAGGTACATGCTGAATAATAACATGTATGTGCTACACCGGTTCTCCATTGAAAATCAAATCTAATCTAATAACATCGGTGGGATAGGATAAAGGAAACTTGAAGGAAGCGGCCTTTTAAGGAAAATTATCACAAAAGCGGAATTTTACTGCCATATAAAACACAGTTTCTCCTATGCACGATCTCTCAATGAAACATGTGCGAAACAAACACGCGAAATCAACATCGGAAAGTTTACAAATCATAAAATATAAGTGGAACAAATAGTAACTACGTAAATAGATTAATTACACATACACTCGACTGTCTACACAATCATATACACATTTTAATACCCATAGGACTACACATACATCCCAAGGTTTACACAACTGCGTGAAACAGGACACACTTACACGCATATGCAAACACGTGTCACAAAGGAAGCAAAAAACAAAATTTTTATTATTCGAACTAACACTGACAGAGTGAACAATTCATAAGTTTAAAAACACCAAAAGTCTATGCCCGGAGATAACTCTACCATTCCCGGAGATAACTCTACCATGCCCGGAGATAAATCTACCAGAAAGAAAAATACAGACGAATACAGATTTGTTAGTTTTAAGAAGCTACGTTACGAGCGTCACCCGGATCACCAAGGGCTGCGTACTCAAGGGAGGAACCAGATTGGGTATGAAAAATCAGCTACTGGTTCAAATTTTCTCCAAATACAGTAACTGGAAGTACCCCGCAACCGGAATATTCCAACAGACAGCCATCCATGCTCGTCATCAAACAACTAAACCAGAAAGAATGAAAAATGGTCTAGGGGAGATAATGAAGAAGTTCTTACGGCCTTCTACCATGCCAGATATTTCCCCACAAATAAATCTAATACTGTACAAGCCTACTTAAACTGGAGACAGAATCACCTTGAAGTAAGACCCTACATAGGCAGTAACAAACTTGCTGGCATCAAAAGAAACATTATGAAAAAGAAATTACTAACTGAATTAGAGATTGACCAAATTAAACAATTAGTAATGGATAAAAGGAACGAAGTTACAGCTAAAGAAGATACTACAGAGGAAATAATTATAAACCAGCCCAGGTCTGGTGAACATGCAGTATTGATTGAAAGAGTTAATGTAATTGATAAGCAAAGTGAAGTACTTTCTGGATCAACCATAAACACTAAGGTAGCTGAAATTCAAATTGATGAAGAAAATCACACATAAATTGACCCAACTGAATTACATGATCTAAGAAATCAAATCATGATTGGATGGCTGAAAATTAAAGAAACGAGTGGGAATGAACGTGACACTCACCCAAAAATTCGCAATTCTAATCAAAACTTGAAAGTAATTAGTAAAATCCGCCTTGCACTAAAGGATATAATTTCAGCTGATGATGTGGATATTACAGATCTCAACCACCTGTACTATGCATCTCAACGATTCTATGTGGGGAAAAGATTAGAAAACGACAATATTCCCACAAAAAGCCTACTTGGCAAGAGCGTATTCAACACCAAATCCAGCTACAAAAATCATGCCCCCTCATTGTCAACTTGTACAAATACAAAGCAAAAGTCAAATATAATAATTATAATATAAGACTATAGAAATACCTACTTCAGAAGCAAGGAAAACTAATACAAATAGCCACAAAACACGATCAAACAAAAGACTGTTTTCAGTCTTTAAGGAAGCTGATAAATACGAAAAAAGAGGGCATAGCACCTAACAAGTATGAAAAAAAAGAAGAAACAACAAAAGTTGTAAAACAACCGAAATCCAAACTAAAACTGGAACAGCAAAGGATCGTGATAAAATGATGGCAGGAAAGGCCCTTCATGGCAAATCCTGGGTTAAAATAAACAGAAAATAAATAGACAAAGCAAAATCCCAACAATGGCTGAGATGCTCAGGACTCAAAGCAGAGACTGAAGGACTTTTAATTGCAGCACAAGACCAGAGCCTTCCCACCAGAAATTACCAAAGACTGGTAATGAAAAGAAAAACAAGTAACTGCAGAATATGTAAAGATGGAGAACAAAATCATATTATAATAAATCTGCCCAGTCCTGCCTAAGAAAGATTATATCCAGACACGACAGAGTTGGGATCTATATATACAGGAATTTATACCAGCACTATGGAATAACAACAGAAAAAAGATGGTATTGGCACACGCCAGAAAATGTCACAGAAAATGATAAAGCGACCGTACTTTGGGATATGCCAATACACAGATAGAGAAATCAAAACCAATATGCCGGATATAGTTGTCAGAGACCACTAAAAAAATGCTTTCTGATCGATTTATCAATACCAATTGATGACAATGTTTCTATGAATAGAGGTAACTCGAATGTGCAGTCTAAAAACAGAAACAATTCCTATCATAGTACGCGCATTAGTTATGTATATATAGCATACAGAAAATAGCACTACTAGACACCGCACGCATCCTACGCAAAACAAAACACTTTCAATACAGTAAAAATAAGAGCATCACAACAAACCACAGCACTTACCCAAGGCGCACAAAGCTGCGCTCGATAGTGCAGAGAAATCACGTAATAAAAATATGACTACTGAATGATGATGATAATAATAATAATAATAATAATAATAATAATAATAATAATAATAATAATAATAACAACAACAACAACAACAACTATTATCCCTCACTCGCCCCAGGACGATAGGTGCGTCTCGGCAAGTGGTTTTAACAAACATGCAGATTAAAAGTAAATAATAATAATAATAATAATAATAATAATAATAATAATAATAATAATAATGATGATGATGATGATGATGATGATGATGATGATGATGATGATGATGATGCAGAACGAGTGATGAGGGGTGAAATGGTATGGCACATCGTTAACGAATGGCAGAAACCAAATATAAAAGATGCTATGACAATGTGGCAAGAATGATCTATTGGTAGCTCTGTGAACATCATGGCCTACAGAGAGCAAAGACGTTGTATGTGCAAATCCCAGAAGAAGTCACCGTGAATGCGAATGTCAAAATTCTGTGGGATGCAATGATCCAGAGCGATCACCTGACCTGTGATTGTTGTGGGAAATATAAAAGAAAGAACGTGCATGTTAATCGACAAAGCATGCCCCGGTGACAAGAGGATCGAAGAAGAAGAAGAAGAAGAAGAAGAAGAAGAAGAAGAAGAAGAAGAAGAAGAAGAAGAAGAAGAAGAAGGGGAAGAAGAAGAAGAAGAAGAAGAAGAAGAAGAAGAAGAAGAAGAAGAAGGAGAAGAAGAAGAAAAAGAAGAAGAAGAAGAAGAAGAAGAAGAAGAAGCTGAAGAAGAAGAAGGGGAAGAAGAAGAAGAAGGAGAAGAAGCAGGAGAAGAAGAAGAAGAAGAAGAAGAAGAAGAAGAGGAAGAAGAAGAAGAAGAGGAAGAAGAAGAAAAAGAAGAAGAAGAAGAAGAAGAAGAAGAAGAAGAAGAAGAAGAGTAGACGGAGAGTAGACGTGATACCAATAGTAATTGGTGCACTTGGAAGTATCAGCACTCAACTACCAACATGGCTCAAAAAGATTGGTCCAAATGTAAAGATAGGACACCTACACAAATCAGTGTTGCCTGGAATTGCTAGAATTCTTCGCAGGGTTCTTTAAGCATGACCAGTAAACAAGAGTCACCTTAGTCTGCTGGCTGTGGACAGCTGACACTTTCCATCATACCCAGCAAAATAAGCTCTTTTATCTCTCTTTTTTCTCTTTTACTTGTTTCAGTCATTTGATTGTGGCCATGCTGGTGCACCGCCTTTAGTCGAGTAAATCGACCCCAGGACTTATTCTTTGGAAGCCTAGTACTTATTCTATCGGTCTCTTTTGCCGAACCGCTAAGTTACGGGGACGTAAACACACCAGCATCGGTTGTCAAGCGATGTTGGGGGAGGGGAGAAACACAGACACACAAACATATACACATACATACATATACATATATACACATATATACGACGGGCTTCTTTCAGTTTCCGTCTACCAAATCCACTCACAAGGCTTTGGTCGGCCCGAGGCTATAGTAGAAGACACTTGCCGAAGGTGCCACGCAGTGGGACTGAACCCGGAACATTGCGGTTGGTAAGCAAGCTAATTACCAGACATCCACTCCTACGCCTAAGCTGTGAGTTTTCATCACATAATAATAATGATAATAAAAGAAGAAGAAGGAGAAGGAGGAGAAGAAGATCCCTAACCTTAACCAGGAAGAAGAGAAGAGTCTTAAAACAGCAACAATGGCGGCATCGTTTATTGCTGTTGTTGCCGCGTCTTTATTTACCATACAGGTCACTGAAAATAGAACTTTGCGTTAATGTAAAAACAAGAGACGCGCGCGCGCAAGCACAAAGTTGGGGAGAAAAAGAATTTTTTAATAATCATTAAACGTAAGTGTCTTGATTTGTTTTAAATATCGATTATATGAAAAAAAAAAAGAAAATTACTGTAAAATGCACATTAGTAAATGGATCGATAAAAGAATAGTAAAATCGAAGATTGATATATACAACATATCGGGTCAGCCTGAAACTTCCTTTGTAATCATCCAACACTCATGGATAATAATTTTTCTTCGCTAATGGTGAGCTTTATTGAAGCTCCAGAATATTCCTGAAATTGATCAGATTAATGATGAAATCCCTCCCAACCGTGACCATCTCATCTTAATTTAGAAAATGTGTAAGTTTTGCCTCAGCCTACTTGCTTTCCTCACCTTCCTCCATCTGACTTTCATCTTTTTAGAGCATTTCAACAGTATTTAGAGGGAGAACACTCTATTAATCGTGAAGAGGTTAAATTGTTATTTAGTATTTCTTTTATGCTGAAGAATTAATTTGCCAAATGGACGGAGTTATGTTATCAATAATGAAGGGAAATATTGTCTTGTTCAAACGTATCATTTAAAGCCGAAGAAGGTTCTGTTCCTTTCCCATTTTGAAATTCGACAGGATTTACTTTCCAACAAAATATTTAAAAAATTAACTTTATTTGATCCAACGGAAAAGGTACTACGTGGTCCCTTAATATGTTAGAAATATCCATGAAATCTCACTCAAATCACATCTAGAAGTCTTAAAGAATTTACCTTATAAAAAGGGGAAGTAGCGCGAAGTATTCGTCAATTTGATGTTACTGGGCTATATTTTGCCACAATGAGTCACGCTCAAAGACTGGTGGGTGCCATTTGAGGATCATCTAGCTGTTGATTCTCAAAGTTTGAGAAATCACACCGGGACCTCTCTCCTTGGAGTATTTAAACTAGTAAAATGCTCTGAGGTAAATTCAAATTGAAAATAGATTACGATACTATAGAATATAGTATTTAATATACTATATTAGTAAATTAATATATTTAGTATAGTTAATATATATGAAAGCAGGAAAGGTTAGAGAGCCATGGATGGAGCGCTCTTGATCCTTCAAAGGTCAGCTGCTCAGAGGGCTAAACGGAAACGAGACAATAATAATAAAAAAAAAACAAGGAAACAAATCAAGAAAGGCTAAGTAATATTGGTTTCAAATTTCGGCACAAGACCCGTAATTTCGTGGTGGAGGGGTAAGTCGATTAAACCGGCCCCTGTATTCAACTGGTACTTATTTTATCGACCCCGAAAGGATGAGCGGCAAAGTCGACCCCGACGGCATTTGAATTCAGGACATAAAGACGGGCAAAATGCCGCTTAACATTTTAGCCATCGCGCTAACGATTCTGCCATCTCGCCGCCAAAGTTAAAGAATGTTGACAAGTTTCAGCAGTATCAAAGTAAATGTGTTCCTAGGTCATTAGATAGAAGAGGTTTTGTAAATGAAGCAGCAATGGTAAAAATGAAAGACAGAGAGAGTGAAATAGTAGAGAGTAAGAGAAAGACAGGAAGAGAGAGAGAGAAAGTGAGGAAACAATATTCAGTAGATAAGGAAGCAATTATAGAGAACAACACAGACTGGAAATGTTTCCGATGATGAAATGAACACAACCTACTTAAGAAGAAAGAAAGAAAGAAAGTATGAGAAGTTATAACAGCACAGGATCTATAATGTGTACGTGTACTTATCTGCATATGTGAGCAGTTGTCCGTATATACATTCACATATGTATATATGTCTATATATATGCACGTATACATATGTATATATGCATATGTGTGTGTCTGTGCGCGTGTGTATGTGCATGTATGTATTTGTGTATGTATATATATATATATATATATATAGTATATTACATACATATATTTATACGTTTATATATACATAGATAGACAGATATATACGTATGCACGTGAGCTTGTGTGTGTTTGTATACGCATGTCTATGCACGTGCGTATATGTGTGCGCGTGAAAGAAATACACTTGGTGAAAAAAAAAGAATTCAACAACAGGTAAGATTAAATCTGCGAACGCGGCTTAACTGTTCAGATCTAAAAGTCAAGAAAAACGAGAAGCTTTGTCGACGTCATTGCTGTTACACGAGATGAGATGAGATGTGATCCACCCACGAGGAATTATCCGAAAATAAACGTATGTAACCAAGTAGAAGAAATCAAATCTAGAACGGGCTGTAAGTAGCAAGGAAGCATCTTACAGTTTTGTGTCAGATAAACTACTCGGAGTTAAATTGCAATATATTTATATACATGCAGACATTGATGTACACATGTGATAAAACTGCTAAGCATGATAAGGTAGCTTTATTCATTATATAAGTTAAAAACACATATATTGAAAGAAATATAGGAAGCATTACGAACTATCTAAGCGCAGTCAACTGAAAATGAATAAACCATAATATTCTCATCATATTATTTAGAGATTTCGGTGCAAAATGATAATTTAAAGTTAAATCAAACGACCCAGACATCGGCATTAAGGATTAAAGTAAGACAATATACAGGAGCAGGCATGGGTCTGTGGTTTAAGAAGCACGCCTTGCAACTGCCTGGTTTCGGGTTCAGTTCCACTACGCGACACATTGGGGGAAACAAACCAAAAAAAAAAAACCACTCCTCCCTTTTGGGTGGGGAACGATATAATGGAATCCAATGCATCCCACGGTGCAGAAGAAACCTCATCAGGTTATAAAATATTATATATGTACTTTTCGCTACTGCCTGTGGCAAGACGTTGTTGGTATGATGCGTGTGTTTATAGTAGTTCACAGATCGATTAATGAGGCAGGATGTTTCGTATATATTCGGGGAGTGGCAGGTAAAGAATGCAAAGAATCAAATACAAAGAATAAATGGGTCGGTCAATGTGGTTTTTGAATGAAAAACGCTTTAAGACTGTAGAGTTTTTATTGGTTGATCATGACTAACGGTAATAATCCCAAAACTATTTATCTATGTTACATAAGACTATATATAGTCGATATTTCATCTTCGTATATCAATTCCAGTTTGTTTCTTATTTCTTATTTGCATTTGTTAAATTTAAAAACCCTGATACTTACCGTTATGCTATAGCAAAGGGAAGAAGCATCTTTATTGCTTCATTTTTAACAATTGATATTTCTTTCTCAATTCTTAAACAAACTGCACAAATTCCATCAGTTTATAGAATTTATAATTGCCACATCATTTCCAAATTCATAAACTGTCCTTGAAAGTTATAAATATTGACAAAACTCTCATATAAAGCGTTAACGTTAAAACGAAATGGAATTCTCACCCAATTGTATCCCTCTGTATTTTCTGTATCTAATGTGGTGTTTGTATTCTGTGATAAATTCTCTAGATGCTTCAAGACAATATTCTTTCCGTCATTAATACAGTTAACGTAATCTTCTTTCAGAAGATTGAATGCAAAAAACGATGCAGTTTCTGCTTGCTCTACTTTGCCTTTCTACAATTTCAGCTTTTATTTTCTCCATTCAGCCAATAATTATTCGATTGCTGCCTTGTTGTGATATATTTAGGTCATTGAATTCGGAAGAAAAAAACACTATAAGATATGATAAGCCCATTGAAGCATTCACTTGGAATAAATAAAAAAATATATTGAAACTAAAAGACGATTTTTCTTCCTTCCGTTTATTTCAAGATAAAAATATGTGCCTACTTCACTTCGTAGTGTCATATATTCCTCAAGAAATTTTCCGCAAGATAACCATTGACACCAGAGTAATATAGTGAAGATTTATATTCAGAACTCTTTGAAGAACAATAATCACGGAAGGATTTGTTAAAAAGAGGTTCTGATATCATGCAATTATTTGAACAATATAATACGTTATTAAGACTAATTCCAGTGATATACGATTTTCTCTATATAAAAAGAAATGGAAAGCATATATATGGAAAGCATTAACCTCTTTAATTATAACTCGGGAGAGTCACTATGCTAGTAATTGACACACGTACTGGTTCTATTTCACTTCTTTTTATTATCATTAGTCAATTTGTTAAATATTTACTCAATGAACTAATCATCAGTCAACCCATCAATTGGTTACGTTTCTGAAAGATTTCTTGTCAACGTCAATCAAGATGATGTCGCGAATCAAGCAATTGATTAGTAAACTAGGTAAGCGATTGACTTGTTAACTAGTAATAATAAAGAAGTGCAATAGAAGTAGTGTGTGTGTTTATTGGTGGCATAATGGCCCTCCCCGGATAAAACAGAAGCTGTTTCAACGCACGGGTTCACATCAAGAATTTTACGCAAAATCTTGACGAAGTCGAAGCACTACTAGTGCACTACAATATGAACACTGAAAAGTTATTACTGTTTAATCGTTCTGTATATATATATATATATTAGTGTAATTTTTTTATTATAAAAAAATAAAAAGAAGGTAAAAAAAAAACACTATTATAATGAAAATTGTGACTACTTAAACAAAAACCTAAATAGGACAAGAAATGTCAAAAGGGTAGAAATTGAGAAACGGTAATATTCATAACAATTCTGTAAAACATACAGCCCATGTATAAAGGTAATTAACCTCCAAAGAAATTACTCAAAAAAGAAATACTATGAAAATAGTATAGTATAGTTCATAATACTATTTGCAGACAAATTAGAACCAATACAGTGAAATTATTTTACAAAGCTGTCTGTAAACATTTTTCAGAGGAAAAGAAATATCACAAAATAATAAACTCACACAAATTAGGGGTTGCTTTCTGTGTTTCAAAATACATTGCACAAATTATATCTGCACAAAATTCTTAAAAAATTAAATGATTTCTATAATAAGAGTAAGGAAAATAGAAATTGTTTAATTAATGACCAAAATGACAAGGTTCATAGCGATAGTATAAAACAGATAACACGCGAAAGAAAGGAAGTAACCCTTAGAGAAAAATAAACGTAATAATAATGAGAAAAATGATTATAGAAACAATAATGAAAATGATTTAGATATAGTAGCAACAACGAACATAAAATGAGTGGCAATTAAGATAGATAAGAAAAGGAAAGAAGAAGAAAATGATTCATTAGTTAAAACTCATAACACAAGAAATAAACGTAACGGAATTAACCCTCAAAAGGGAAAAAATAGGCTCAGCATTATTAATAAGGAAACAGCAAACGATCCTGGAAATAAAACCTGTGACTGTGCCAATAAAAATTATATAAGTCTATGAGACCAAAAGTACGATTTCTAGTGTTTAATGCAGAAAACAAATTGAATAAAATGTCTCCTTTCGTGATCGTTTTGCTGGGCAATCACTTATATAACATCTGCGTCTATTTTCACACAAACCGACTGATATAGTTGACCACTAAATCCGCCTCCGTTTGCTTTTACGATGGAAATTACTTCCTCTTCAAAATCTCGCGAAGTATCACTGATAAAGCTGCGGGCTGTATCATTTAACGAAAGAGCCCCCGCTATAACTTTTTATTATTATTATTATCATCTCTTAGTAGCATCTTGAAATATGAATCATATCTACAGATGCTGGTTTTGAAAGGTTCTCACCAATTCTATTTTGCAATACGCCAAGGAATAGTATATGATATAGTGTAGGCTCTTTTCTTGTCTCTTCGTTTGAACAGAGAAAATATAGTTCTATTATTTTATATTATTATATTAATACAATAGAAAATATAGTTCTGTTGCATTATAAATATATTAGAAAAATATAGATCTATTGTATTATAAAAGAGAAAATATATTTCTGTTGTGTGACAAACCATATTAGAAAATATATCCTATTCTGTTATGAAATATATTGTATTATAAAACGTAGGAAATATAGTATTATTGTAACAAACAAGTGAAACTGCGCATTCATTGCCTTTTATTAGCTTGTTCTTTTGACAAAATATGATTTTCTTTTCAACAAAATCTTTATGTTCGTCTCCAAATGCCTTTCAAGTTATTGTTCTTTAACACGTCTTCAAATATCTATTAAAATTGTTGTTATTAAATTAAGACATTGAGCTGGCCGAATCGTTAGCACACCGGGCAAAATGTTTACCGGCATTACGTACGTCTTTACGTTCTGGGCTCAAATTCCGCCAAGATCGATTTTAGCATTTCATCCTTTTGTGGGGTCGGTAGAATAAGTACCAGTTGAGCACAGAATTTAATTGAACTAACTTAACCCCGCCCCTGAAATTGCTGGCCTTTCTCCAAACTTTGAAACCAAATTTATTTCTATTAATAACGATACATCAGTGAACAATTCACAATACTTCACATACCGCGGTTTACTCCTTTTAATGTGTAATAGTGGTTTCACATTTTGGTACACAGCCAACAATTTATGGGTGAGTGTATATGTTAATTGCATCAACTCCAGTGCTCAACTGGTACTTATTTTATCGACCACATAAAATGATGAAAGCAGAGTCGACCTCAGAATAGATAGAGTATAGAGACGACAAAATGCTGCTAAGTATTTGACCCGGCGCAGTAACGATTTGGCCAGCTTGCCGCCCTGCTATTTGATGTGTAATACTAATATATACTAAATCCAAACTCAAAGCATTATTTTTCTGTTATAGTCAGTTCTTTTTTATCATGAGTGATAACAATTAACAGTTGTAAATAATTATAGATCGATTACTTAATATAAACATCATAGAAACAATATATAAGTTAGATATGGGTAGCGCAGAATAAGTAATTTCTGACCTCTTGTATTTTTCGTTTTACTTGCTTCAGACGACTACATTGCAAGCATTGTGTCATCATTCATTTCAAACAGCTTGCATCATCTTTGAGAGATAAAATTGATTAGCATAGTTGTTGTAGTTGTTGAGGTTGAGACATTTTGAAACATAGTCATGTGACAGGTATTTTTTCCAAGAAATTTTTCGTAAAAGTTGTTGCTGGTAAAATATCTGGATAATTTTTGGTGTTTAACAATAAAAGTTTTTTTCTCTGTTGGATTCCAAGTCAATTTTTTTCCTACACTAATATCTAATTTGATAATATTAAATTTTCAAAAAATATCTGAAGTGGGAAAAATGCGTAATGACAAATTTTAATAAATTCTTTTCTCTAACTGTATGGTACGTAAACATATCATGAAGAGGGGCACTCCAGCAGATCATGAAAAAGCTATAGAGAAGATTATATGTTGAGTTTTTAGATTTAGTCTAGTTTCGTTAATTTCATATCGAGTGCCATTTTTCCATGATAATCTTTCATTTGACATAGCTATTTAAAATTTTTGTAGCATTTCTGACCTTCATGATGGTTAAAGATGGATATTAATGTGTATAAGTCTTTTCTCAAATGTAGTTCTGGGGAATTGAACGGGAAAATTTACCTTCTCTTCTCTTAGTCATTTTACCCCGGCTAAATTTGTCTTTTATGCGCACAAAGAGAACGGAGTTAATTTCCGGAAATAATGTTCTAAATGTGTTAGAGTGTTTTTGCTGCATTTAGAGAAGGTCATTTGGTTAACTGATATAGTTTTTGTAAGGTACACTTTTACTCTTTTACTTGTTTCAGTCATTTGATTGTGGCCATGCTGGAGCACCGCGTTTTTAGTCGAGCAAATTGACCCCAGGACTTATTCTTTGGAAGCCTAGTACTTAATCTATCGGTGCCTTTTGCCGAACCGCTAAGTTACGGTGACGTGAACACACCAGCATCGGTTGTCAAGCGATGTTGGGGGACAAACACAGACACACAAACATGCACACACACGCACACCTACATACACACATGTACATATACATATATACGATGGGCTTCCTTTCAGTTTCCGTCTACCAAATCCACTTACAAGGCTTTGGTAGGCCCGAGGCTATAGTAGAAGACATTTGACCAAGGTGCCACGCAGTGGAAACGAACTCAGAACTATGTGGTTAGTAGGCAAGCTACTTGCCACACAGCCTCTCCTACGCCTAAAGGCGAACATTTATAAAAAAATATTATCACCCTTTTATCATCTTCCAAGCATTCTCTATTTGAAGCAATGCATCGGTCCAGACGCGTTTGCCGCTGTTGGAAGCAAAGCTAGAACTCTTGCGAAGTGATGACTTTTAATGTCTCCGTCGTTTTTCTGCAACTTTTATTCACAATTTCTCGCTCAAAATTCGATGGCAGGAGCTCCAGGATGCACCAGTCATATCAACAAGTTTGTCAGTTGTTCGGTGACGGTCCTCCAATATCAGTTCATGAATTTTCGTGATGTTTTCATTCGTTCGGGCGGTCGACGGTCGTCGTGAACGAGGTTGGAGCTCAAGCGACAAGTGACAATCCCTAAAGCGGGAAAATCACACGTAAACGTGTGTTTTGCTCATGGCAGTTGTCTTGTAAGCGGTTTGCAGTAAGACAACTGTTTCGGGCGGTGTTTTCCCCCAGCAGAAAACAGAATTTCACGGAAGCACGCTGTTCCTTCGTTTCAGGCATTGCAAAAATCGACGAAGAGGGGAGAAGTACTGCAAAACGAAGACGCTACACTTGGTAGTATGATACCATGAAATAATGTCTGAGGGACTTCTAGTGGTGGAAGCCTGAACTACGACGGGCTTGTCCGATAGTCGAGAGATTACTGTATATATACATATACTAACGCATACATACATACATACATACATACATACATACATACATACATGCATGCATGCATACACGCGCATATACAATTATATGCGTGTGTATGCAAAAGAGTGCTGGAGACTTTGTGATTGAATAAACTTTTTCAAAGCCTTTCGAAGAGTTACTTTAGCATGGCCGCGCATGAAAGACTGGGTCCATTAAGAAATAAGCGAATAAAAGAACACATCTAAATTCGTTGGTTTCTTTCCATTAAAATGAATTCAATCCTCCGCAGAAAGCCGCTTAACTACATGTTTAATTTTCACTGATTCTGCTCACTCGGACTTAACGACTCGTCTTTTATATACACGAGCACAGCATCTGATTTGACTTTCGTTTCATTTAACATTAAGCCAACTTATAATCACTAGACTGATATTAGACTGAAAATCCATGTTTAATGTGCGTGTTTAATGGGTGCGTGTGTGTATGTGTGAGTGTGTGCATGTGTGTGCGTGTATTGTGTTATTTCTTTACTACCCACAGGGGGCTACACACAGATGGGACAAACAAGGTCAGACAAATGGATTAAGTCGACTATATCGACCCCAGTGCGTAACTGGTACTTATTTAATCGACCCCAAAATGATGAAAGGCAAAGTCGACCTCGGCGGAATTTGAACTCAGAACGTAGCGGCAGACGAAATACCGCTAAGCATTTCGCCCGGCGTGCTAACGATTCTGCCAGCTCGCCGTGTGTGTATTGGTGTATTGTGTGTGTGTGTGTGTGTGTGTGTGTGTGTGTGTGTGTGTGTGTGTGTGTGTGTGTGTGTGTGTGTGTGTGTGTGTGTGTGTGTGTGTGTACAGATACATAGCGCGTTGTTCAGTGGTTAGAGCATCGGGCTCACAATCAGGAAGTAGTGAGTTTGATTCCTGGACCGGGCTGTGTGTTGCGTTCTCGAGCAAGACACTTTATTTCACGTGGCGGCTACAGTTCACTCAGCTGTAGGAATAAGCTGCAATGTCACTGGTCCCAAGCTGTATCGGTCTATTCCTTCCCTTTGGATAACATTGGTGGCGTGGAGAGAGGAGAATGGTATGCATGGGCAACTGCTGGTCTTCTACAAACAACCTTGCCCGGACTTGTACCTTGTGGGAGAAATTTTCTAGCTGCAATCCCATGCTCATTCATGGCCGAAGGGGGTCCTTATCCTTTTTTTAAATTTATACTTCGTAATATTTTAGTAAGTACAATTTTACGCACACATACATGCGCGAGCGCATACACAAACAAACATATATATACATTATTGACGTCACAAAAACAAACATATGCATTACTGACGTCACACAAATAAACATGTAGACATTGTTGACGTCATAGGAACTTCATATACTTTCAAGAGGACATGAACTACTGCATCTTTGGAATATCTCGAAGAACACACAAAAGCTGTAAACAATGGAACCGAGATATTGGGTTGAAAAACCCTTTTGGATACTCGTTTTCTATCAAAAGGGTGTTTCGATATGCTGTTATTTATAATTTTATTTCTGTGCTTCGAGATATGCCTATAAAGAATATAGAAAGGCTAAAGACCCCCTTCGGTCATGAAGGGCCACGGGATTGCACCAAGAAAGTTCCCCTCCAAGCCGATACAGCTTGGTGCCAGTAACATTGTAACGCATTTCTACAGATGCGTGAACTGGAATAGCGTGAAATGAAGTGTCTTGCTCAAGAACATAACACAACACACAGCTCGGTCTGAGTATCGAACTCGCTACCTCACGGCTGTGAGCTTGTCGCACTGACCACTGAGTCATGCGCTTCACTAAAGGATATATATATATATA
>NC_069004.1:25232720-25233198 GCF_001194135.2 Octopus bimaculoides
ATATATATATGGATGTTTGTATATGTAGAGATCTTTTATTGCATGTTTTAGTCATTACACTGCGGCCATGGTGGGTCACCACCTTGAAGAAATTTTAGTCGAATGAATTGATCCCAGTAATTATAACTTTTCTTTAAAGCCTGGTAATTTTTCAATTGGGCTCTTTTGCCGAATCACTAAATTACTGGGACGTACACACACCAACACAGGTTGACAAACGATGATGGGAGACAAACACACATACACACGCTCACACACGCATACACACGCGCACATATAGATGTGTGTTTGTGCGTGTGTGTGTGTGATGGGCTTCTTTCAGTTCCCGTCTACCAAATCCACTCACAAGGCATTGATTGGCCCGCGACTTTAGTAGAAGACATATGCCAAGGGTGCCACGCAGTGCGACTGAACCTGGATCCATGTGGTTGGGAACCAAGCTTCTTAACACACAGCCACACCCGTTAAGTCGCATATA
>NC_069004.1:25233208-25236807 GCF_001194135.2 Octopus bimaculoides
TAGATAGATAGATAGATAGATAGATAGATAGATAGATAGATAGGTGTTGTCTTTAATCAGTGCTTGTAAGATGCGAGAACTTTCCACATTTTGAACAAGTATCAAAGAGTTTAAAATTATATTATCACCACATAAACCGACCATAACGTGACTGGCTGTTATCTAGCTATATGGTTTGTTGCTACCCCCAATTTACAAATAACACATCTTACACATCCTACACCTTATTCTCGCAATGAATATTCAATTGGCAGGCGCCGAATGTATCCATTGATTTTGGAGATTGGCTTCCATAAATAACTGAACGAAAATCATGTCCATAAGTAATATATCTATGATTAGTAATCAAACGTGTTCATTCCATCTGGGAACTTCTATGATGTAATTTCCATTTTCATTTTCAGAAATATTCTGTGATGCGAAATGATTATTATAGACAATATTTCAGAATCTATCAATTCCTGCTACTAATTTTTGAAATACTTGTATGATTTCAACACAAACAACTCTACAAATTTACAACCATCGCTATTAACATTATCAGACAACGAGAAAACATGACGGAAGGGGTGAGCCACTCGATGGACGCCCGATATGCTAGAAATGGTAGTCGTCTTCCTCAAATCACTTGCTGCAGTCTTTCGGGATTTTATTTCTTTTAAGCGTGCACAGACTAATGAATCACTACATCGTTACTCGGCATGCTAGAAATAAGAACCCTCTCCCTGAAATCACATCCTACTGGATTTTAAGTGGTACGTTATCTATTGGTTACTGAACCACTACAAGGTCGCTGGGCATGTTAGAAATATGAGCCGTCTCCCTCACTACACCTTAGAATCGTTAAGTGGTATATTACACTTTGTCTAATGAACACTACATGGTCACTCAACATGTCAGAAATATAAGTCATATCTTTAAAATCCCTCAAAGCATTCCTTTTTCTTTATCCTCAACATTGACTTATATACTACCACATGGACGGCCGACATGTTAGAAATAAAATTCGTCTCCCTCAAATGACATCATGAAGTCTTTTATTCAAGCTCACATTGGCTAATATAGTCCTATGAAAGTGATGGCGATCTTATGACACACGTACTAGCGCTGTCACACAATGGCTTACTATCTTTTGTGGGGGGTTTTTAGGCTATTTCCAGTGCTAGATAAAGTTGGGTAAAAGCAAGGACAAACATTGAAGGTTACTCCGATCTAGTCTGACTTTTCCAAGAGAATGTCCTTTGGCTCTTACTTCCGTTTCTTATCCTCATTGGTATCGGTTCAGTTGCATTATTCGCAATTTTAAGCATACTGATAGTTCAAATTCTACAACTGGCGACAATGTCATATGCTTTTTGTAATCGATCAATCGCATCGCTAAGCCACTTTATTTTTTTCATGCAGTTTCATGTAAGCATCTTATCAGAGCTTGCCTTGCGAAACGTTCCCTTCATCAGCCATCAACTACAGATCGCAACGATTTTGACACGTGATACGACTGCTACTTCCGGCTATACTTAGTGGCATTGCCCTTTCTGGGAAATGTCTGGATTATTGTGGCCCATAAAGTAGCATTTTGTTATTTGATTCTTTTAACTTTGCAGTAATAATACCAAACAAAGTGTAGCTGTAACAGATCGCAGAATCACTTCGTCCAGCTGCTTTGATTCACTCAAGGAATACCAAATTCTCCACATACTTTAATCTCACATTGTAGCACCATTTTTACCCGTGTTATCACCCAAGCAACGATTGCACCACACAGAGTGCAGATGCAATGAATCCATTCGCGCGGCAACTATTTTGTTGTTATTACGCTTTGAGGATGTCTTCTCTGCTCTTTCCTTTAGCCTTTCTTTCGAATCTGCCACATCTATAATGAAGAATTTTACAATTATTTTTTCATTAAGCTGGACATCGACATCTGTTCGGTGGTCACAGTAAATGGCCACCTATCGGAATCGTTTAGCATCGCTCGTTCGGTCCGTCAAGGATGCCCACTTTCACCTCTTCTGTACGTACTGGTTCTCGAGCCACTGCTGCGGAAGCTGGATGTTTCGAGGGGCATCCCACGTGATCTAGGATGCGGTGGGTTCGTGTCGACTCACTTAGACGACATCACCGTAATAGTGTCGGACATCTCGGAAATCGAGGTGGTCGGCGCTGCTCTAAAGGAGTACGAAGCGGTGACAGGGGCAAAAAGCAGCTCAGCACCTGGGGATGCAGGTCAATGCCAACTGACAGCGTTGTAAGATGCTGGGCGGAAGGCCCGGAAAAACTACTCGGAATCTGGTTTGGTCCAGACCCCCAAGTGCGGAGGTGACGAGCTGGGTAGCCAATCTCACCCAGAAGTGGGCAGAGAGGAAGCTGTCACTGAAGGGTCGAGCGGAGGTGGCGTACATCGCTTCCGTCATCTACCACCGCCTGACCGTCGTTTCTTGCTGCTATTTCGTGCCTGATGAAGATGGCGCTTGCTCTTCCACTTTCTATGGAAGGGACGTGTTCTGCTCATCAGACGATCCATCTGCTGTCAACAGCCGCTGAGTGGCTAATGATGCGCAGACATACGCTGAGGCTGCCACATCGTCAGCGTTTCCTTAACGGTGAGCAGGTGTCGTCGTCGTTCGTCAAACGAGACTTTCTGCAGCTCGTCTCATTGATGGAGCAACAGTCCTGGGTCAGGCGTAGACCAAGAAAGGGCGCTTGGCCCCCTGGATTATGGGCAAGTGCTCACGGTCTTCTGCCAGTCGGGCAACGCGGTCGGTGGAAGTTCCACCATGGAGTTCTTTAGAGGATTAGTGGAGGGGAAGAGCGACGACGTACTCGGGGAAAATTTGGGTGTCGAGAAGGAACAACTAACTTGTCATTTCCGGAGGACTTTCGGGCCGCGGTCTGTGGGCAACTTCCAGAAATCCCTGGCCTAGTACTGCTACTGAGGAGAGCTCAACCGATTCGAGACAAGCTCAACAGACAGGGAAGTGCTGTCAGACGGACTTGTCCGAGGTGTGCGCAGTGCGATGAAACCATCCTTCATGCACTCGTCTAGCGTCTTGTGCATTACTGACCTGTGTCTTAAATGTATGTGTTGTATTACAAGAAGATCTTTCGTTACTGCCCCTGCCACTCACCCTCCCCAAGCTCTCAGTCATACTGTAACATCTCTTATCCTACACTCGCCTTAGGATACTCGGTGTGTTTCGGCGAGTGATTGTAACCAACATGCAGATTACAAGTAAATGACAACAACAACAACAACAACAACAACAACAACAACAATAATAATAATAATAATAATAATAATAAAAATAGTCCTTTCTACTATAGGCACAAGGCCTGGAATTTTGTGGGAGAGGGTAAGTCAATTACATTGACCCCAGTAATTAACTGGTACTTAATTTATCGATTCTGAAAGGATGAAAGGAGTAGTCGACCTCGGCGAAATTTGAACTCAGAACGTAGCGACGGGAGAAATACCGCTAAGCACTTCGGCCAGCGCGCTAACGATTCTGTCAGCTCACCGCCTTAAACAAGAAGAAGAAGAAGAAGAAGAAGAAGAAGAAGAAGAAGAAGAAGAAGAAGAAGAAGAAGAAGAAGAAGAA
>NC_069004.1:25236967-25240572 GCF_001194135.2 Octopus bimaculoides
AGAAGAAGAAGAAGAAAAAGAAGAAGAAGAAGAAGAAGAAGAAGAAGAAGAAGAAGAAGAAGAAGAACGAGAAGAAGAAGAAGAAGAAGAAGAAGAAGAAGAAGAAGAAGAAGAAGAAGAAGAAGAAGAAGAAGAAGAACGAGAAGAAGAAGAAGAAGAAGAAGAAATCACTTCAAATCTTTGCACAAATTCAGCAATGTCAAGGGAAGGGGTAAGTTGATTACATCGCCCCAGTACTCAACATCAACCCCTAAGGGATGACAAGCAAAGTTGATCAGGGCAGTATTCGAACTCAGAACGTTGAGCCGAACGAAATGCCGCTTTATTTTAACAACAATAATAATTTCACTTGGTCGATTCACGTCACCCGAATAGCAGTTATATATATGGTTCTTTCTACATGTCTGTTGAAATTAAGCTCAAAATTGTATTATGTATGTAGAAAGTGTATGTATGGTGGGAGAGGAAGAGGCAGAAAGTGGTAGAATGTTTACTTGTTAAGAACTGATAGCAGACAAAAACACACTGAGGAATTAGTAACATCGAATGATTCAAATCGGCTATTTTGGATTTGTAATTGGGAATTGGAATTTATTTCATTTATTCTCACCCTTTCTCAGTCTTTCTTTGTCTGTCTCTCCCTCTCTCTCTCTCTCTCTCACGCATATACACACACATTCTTTCTCTCCCTCTGTCTTTCTTTCTCTCCATCATTGTGTTTCTCTCTCTCCGGTTCTCTCTCTGCCCCTCTCTCTCTCTTCCCTTTCTTACATTTTATTCTCTAGCAATTATTTGCTTCCGTTTCATTCTGTATTGCAATCTGTATGCCTAGGAATATGTTTGTATGTATATATGTGTACACACACGCAAATATATGCATATACAGATATATATATACATACATACATGCATATATATATATATATATATACATTATATATATATATATATATATATATATATATATATATGATATATACATATATATGTATATTCACACACAGAGATACACGTATATATATGTATATATCATTTAATAGACAAAATACATGTTGTTTTTTTTATGTGTTACTAATCGTTACTTGTGCCAAGGACATACGAAACAAATTTTATAAAATGTCTGACATCTCGGCACAATCATCAGGCACTAGGCTTAACAAACTAAAGTTTCAATGAGAGGAGAAACAAGAAAAGGCGACAAGGAGGTATATGGAATAAGTGGAAGGTTAAAAAACCGGAAGACGTAAAAATAATCAGTAAGAAGTAAAAGGAGGAGAGTTCTTTCCCTCAGACTGTAAATTATAAGGCGGGGAAAACTAGTGACTAAGAGTTTATGGTACAAGTTAATCAAATGTAAAAGAAACTTCCTAAATCTTCAATAGGAACTAAGGCATATGTTTACAACCGCTGAAAATTTCAGGTCTAAAGTTCAGCAGTGAGTTACATCTTAGATCTGTAAAGATCTGAGCTCTTCAGCTAAACATAGCTTGCATTTTTTGATCCGTTAACATGAAGTGTGAATTTTTCGATTATTTTCCACTTTATCATATGAGTTATTGTGTTAGATTTCAAACTCCATGCGTGACTAGCCAACATAGTGGTTTTGCTTTTGTCTTTATGTCGGAAGGAAGCTATGTGACTGTTTATATAGGAAGATAATTAATGTGTATTATCTCCCTTCCATTGGTTTTATATTTTTTAATTTGTAAAGTAACATATGGATGAAATTGTAGTTATACTGTACGTTCAAGGGGAACCTCGTTTGTGAAATAGAAGAAGAGATTCGTCGAAACAAGAATGAAAATAAACCGTGTAGTTGCATGGGGATGTAATTAAAGTGTGTGATTAAAGAGAGATTTGGTTGTTGTTTCCAGTTCATCCGAAGACCACCTTCCTGGTTTTCACTCTCACATTTATTGATGTTTTTGAATATTTTTCTTCCCATAAACACATTTTATGGAATGATGATCCGGAATTTAAATTTTGACCCCTACCTCAATTTTGCGAGGCTCTGTGTGTGTGAATGTGAGTAACAAAAAATATTTTGTATGCTATTAAACTTAACTATCTTTTAAATAACCCACCTCGCTTTTTGTAATCAGTGTGGATAGATGTCAGAAATGACCTCAGTCCTTACTCTTTTACTCTCTCTTTACTCTTTTACTTGTTTCAGTCATTTGACTGTGGCCATGCTGGAGCACCACCTTTAGTCGAGCAAATCGTCCCCAGGACTTATTCTTTGTAAGCCTAGTACTTATTCTATCGGTCTCTTTTGCCGAACCGCTAAGTTACGGGGACGTAAACACACCAGCATCGGTTGTCAAGCAATGTTGGGGGGACAAACACAGACACGCAAACATATACACACACATACATATATATACGTATATACGACAGGCTTCTTTCAGTTTCCGTCTACCAAATCCATTCACAAGGCTTTGGTCGGCCCGAGGCTATAGTAGAAGACACTTGCCCAAGGTGCCACGCAGTGGGACTGAACCCGGAACCATGTGGTTGGTAAGCAAGCTACTTACCACACAGCCACTCCTTCACCTGTCAAATATTTAAAATTATAAGCAGAAAGAATGAGAGGTAGGATGTGGTGTTGAAAAAAAGTCATTTTTAAATGTTTTTTAGGGCATAAATGTGTTTATAGGAAGAAAAATATTTAAAAAGATAAATACATGCGAGATCGTGGCCTTGGGATGTGCTAGAAACAACAGCCAAATCACAGTTTTTCCTCTGATGATTTTTAAGTGCCTCCCCTCCTCAAAAAATCTCAAAAATCGGTCGAGAGAGGGATGGTTAGGATGGAGTAAAAAAAGTGAACTTATATGGTCTTCTTGATCGGTCTATTTTCGAAACTCCTCTCTCCCTCCCCTCGGAGAACATTTTACTCACAAATTCCTTTATAATCGTAATATATGCCGTTTCAAAGATAATTATATAAACTTTCATTAAAAAATACCCATTTTCCTCAAAGTTTTGAAGCAAAGAAATAGGATCATGTAAATTTTCCGAAACTCCTCTCTGCAACCCCTTGAAATAATTCTTTCCCCAAAATCCAAATATACTCTGAATGTACAGCATTTAAGCAAGTTTTGTTGAAAATTTCGTGTACATGGTTCTGGAAGTTATGTGACAATAGGAGTGGAGAATCTGTAGTTATGCCTGGAAACTTGTTGTCGCTCCCATCAAAGCAGAATTGTTTAATCATCCTCATGCAACTTCACAATTTACTTTCATTCTTGTGTAATTATTTTCATGAATCTCTTCTGTTTCACAAGCGAAGCTCTACTTTAACCTACCATATAATTACAACTTCATCCATAAGTAACTTAACAGTTTCATCTAAAACTATAATAAAATCAGTATGACTATGATAACCATTCCTTAACACTTATATGTCTTTCAGATTTATGTGCTGCCAGCTGACTCAAACAACATTTACTTCACCTTCCTACGATGCCCCGCCAAAAAGTTCTATTTCCGGTTATGTTCAATACAATATAAATGTATAATGTCCAATATCCATAGTACAATTTTGGCAGCTTTTTTCAACTCAGTCAATAACGAGTGTTTCTGCTAGTATATATATATATAAA
>NC_069004.1:25240775-25244220 GCF_001194135.2 Octopus bimaculoides
TGTTTCATTCATTAGATAGCGGCGGTGCTGAAAAGATGCCTTCAAGAACTTTAGTCGAATAAATCGACCCTAGGACTTATTTTCTGGGATTTTTTTTAACCTGGTACTTGCCGGACCACTAATTTACAGAGACATAACCACATAAACACTGGTTACCAAATAGGGGTGAGGGACGCAAAACACACACTCGTAGACTGATCGCCATGATTGATCGCGAGCCACTAAACCCTCTTTTTATTTTCTCTCTCCCTGTTTATTTCTGTGTTCCCTTCTGTTGAAGAGCGTAGGCTCGAAACGTAAAAGACTTTCTCACTTCCCGAACATTAAACTAATATATCTGTTTGGTGTTCACACACCCGTCTTTGTCTTCTTTTTTTGTTTGTTTATTTTTGTGAATTCCAACTCTCTCTTTTCCTTTTGTAATTTCTCTCTCTCTATCTCTCTCTCTATCGCTTTCTCTTCATGACCGAATATATGTTTGGATATGTGTGTACGTGTGTAACATATATGTATGTATATCGTCACACTTATATACACATCCGTACGCACGCACACAAGGGTACACACACACACACACACACACACACACACACACACACACACACACACACACACACACACACACACACACACACACATATATATATATATATATATATATATATATATATATCTTCCCATTGTGCCTTTCCATATCTAACATCCCGAATTACTCTACAGCCTACAATATAACCTATATTGGCATCATTAACAGGAAACTCCTACGGATTCTGCCCTGAGAAGAAGATTCCAGAAAATTCCTTCCATACAAAATGAAATTTCAAGGTTTTCGCAGAGATGCCTTGAGTCCTATTTAGACAATAAGAGATGTTGGTTTGGTTCGTAAAAATGTAAGAATATGCACACCTGCAGATAATAGTGATGATGATGATGATGATGATGATGATGATGATGATGATGATGATGATGATGATGATGATAATGATGATGATGATGATGATGATGAAGATGATTATGATGATGATGATGATGATGATGATGATGATGATGATGATGATGATGATGATGGTGAGAATGATAATGATGAAGAGGTGAATGTGGAGAAGGAGGATGACGACGTGTGGGAATAAGATCGTAGTAATGACGATTAGGACAACGAAATGATGTCGACGGTTACAAAACGATGATGATGATGATCATGATGATGACGATGACGGCGGCGATGGTGAATAACCTCCATCTCCACTACCTCTGTTCTTGTATCGAAATTAGAAACTGTTACCAATTACCAAAGCGGCCGATTGGCTGAATTGTTGAATCAACGAAAAAAATGCGTTTCGTTATTTCTTTCAACAGTTTACGTTTTCGGTAGGCACTTTAATTTATAATGAAGTTATAAATCGATTGTCTCCTTCGGAATAGTTCCCTTGAGAAGCCATACAGCTCTCAAGGCGTTGCTTCCGCGTTTCACAGCAGTGCTGGAATTCAGAATCTCAAATGGTTTTAAGGTGTTCGGTTACAGCCTTTTTTGGTTTTGTTTTCCAGCATGCCAAAATGATGACCTGTTAAGTGTATTTTCCATCTGGAGAAAAAAAAGAAGCAACACAGATTCAGATCAAGTGAATATGAGGGCTGACGGGGCAACAGGGATTCTTTTCCGTGCCAAAAACTCTGTAATTGAAAGCGCCATGTGACAAGGCAGACTGTCGTGGTGCAGCATCCAGGTGACATCGACATTTAGACTCGCGCGAACAACCCGATTTTGCAGCCTTTTAAGATCTTCAGGGTAAAAATGCTTATTGACCTTCTATCCTTGAGACACGATTTTTTTTTTTATGAACAACTCCATTATTATCAACAAAGCAAATGAGCATGGTTTTCATTTACCATTTGCTTATTCTCGTTTTTTCGGCCTCGGTGCCACTCTTGGCTTAGCGTTTTGTTTCTGGATCCTACTCAAAAATCTATCATCCGTAATGACGTTTCTGAGAAAACCTGGGTAATTTTCAGTCCATTCCAGGAGATCACAGCACACTTCTTTCCTGTTATCTTTTTGTTCAGGAGTAAGATTCTGGGGGAACAAATTTCCTCATTCTCAATTCATTAGTCAAAACTTGACGGACAGTTAGTGTGGTTCAAATCCAGCTTCTCTGCAATCAATCTGACGGTTATTCGATTGTCAAATCGTATGAGGTTTCTGGTACGTTCCGCATTTTCCTCATTTCTTGAAATCGATGGGCTTCCTGGCCGAAAGTCATATTCAACGGATTCTCTGCCTTCTAAAAAAGCTTTGTACCATCCGAAAGTTTGTGCTCTTGATAAAACAGCCCCCCCCCCCCGTCAGACTGTTGAACTTTTGCACAAGTTTTAGTGACGTTGTGTCCGAGTATGAAATAGAACTTAATCGCACAGCGTTGCTCGTAACTGTCGCTCGTTTTCAGGATACACAAAATAAGATCATTTCAAAAAACGTGCACTCACTGTTCACTTCTTAACGCCACGTTGTTGCTGCATGAACTGAAATTATAGGGGACGTTGATTTGGTAACACCACGAAGGGGAACCGCGCAGTGTTGCTAGATCGAACGCTATAAGACGAGTTTCATTACTTTATTTACAGGCCTCGTATATCATAGATTTATTCGTATTTAATTCCTAATCCACACACATACACACAGAAAAAGCAGTTCGTTGCCATTTTGAAAGATGATAACACGGTGAGTCATAAATCATAAATAAATCATTAGTTCAGCCGTGAAATGTCTTACAAGAAATTGTTTCTCAAATTTCAGCCGCTGCTACGAAGAACAGAAACTAAAATCTAATAAAACATCTGGAAATAGAAATACAATATCGTGAATATAATAAACCGCCATTACTGAATGCACTGATTGACTTCTATATATATAGATAGAAATGATGAAGGGGCGGAGGGAAGGGTGTCAAATATTAATAACATGAGATATTCTGTAATAATGATTGATAATACTACAACAAGTGTGTGTGTGAATATTTACAATAGAGACAAAAAATCTAAAGAAGATGGTGATTGGAAGAAGAGGAAAGGAGGATGGAAGAGGATAGTAAAAAGGAGGGGGGAGGAGGGAGGAAGAGATGGAGAGGAAGAAGGAGGAAGAGGAAAAGATGAAGAAAACAGAAGGGAGAAATAGAGAAAGTTGTAGAGGAAAGAAGTAGAATGGAAAGAAGAAGAGTGAGAAGGGGAGGAGGAGGACGGGGAGGAGGAGAAGAAGAAGAAGAAGAAGAAGAAGAAGAAGAAGAAGAAGAAGAAGAAGAAGAAGAAGAAGAAGAAGAAGAAGAAGAAAGAAGGAAAGAAAGAAATATAAGAATTTTAGGCTTGAATAGGTAATTCCAATATTATTATATTTGGATATATCTCTATCTTGTTGGCATTTTTTGTCATTTTTATGATATTTTAAATAAATTCT
>NC_069004.1:25245509-25246289 GCF_001194135.2 Octopus bimaculoides
ATATATATATATATATATATATATATATATATATATATATATATATATATATACACACATACAAGGATTGAACAAAATAACGGAAACACCTAGCATCATTGCATCATAATTGTGAAATATCTATAAAACAGTCAAAAGTTTTTTTCTGTTTAGGTTTTTTAATTTATTATTAGTGCTGCTTAAAATATTTTGCTAAAATTGTTATTTCTTTTCAGATATCATCAGAAAAAGGTAATTAAAATTCATTAAAATGACAGATCTATCCGACTTTCAAAGAGGTCAAATTGTTGGTGCTCGTATAGCAGGCGCTGGTGTAGCGAAAACAGCCGAAATGTTTGGTGTGTCAAGAAGTACTGTCTCCAAAGTAATGACAGCCTTTGAGAAAGAGGGAAAAACCTCCTCGTCGAAACAAAACTCCGGAAGAAAACCAAAACTTTCAGATAGGAACCGTCGGATTCTTACGTGAATTGTTAGAAAGGATCACAAAAGTACAACTCCCAAAATTACTGCAGAGCTTAACGACCTCCTCGAGAACCCAGTTTCCACAAAAACTGTTCGCCTGGAGCTGCACAAATCCGGATTTCACGGGAGATTGCAAGCAGAAAACCGCTACTTTCAAAAACAAACGTTGCAAAGTGTTTAGGTCGAGTACATTGACCCCAGTGTTTCACTGGTACTTAATTTATCGATGAAAGGCAACCCCGGCTGAATTTGAACTCAGAACGTAAAGACAGACGAAATGCCGCTAATCATTTTGCCCAGCGTGCTAACGATTCTACC
>NC_069004.1:25246996-25252569 GCF_001194135.2 Octopus bimaculoides
TATGGTTTCTTAAATATTCTCTAGAACAACACTATGTACAGAACCAAATGTATGGCACCCTAGGCATAACACCAACATGAACTTCTAACTTGTTATGTCTTGAGGTCTCTGGGTGAGACTTGGAGCCAACTTGTACAAATGCAAAGCAAAAGTCAAACATAAAATAATAATAATAAAAATAATAATAATAATAATAATAATAATAATAATAATAATAATAATAATAATAATAATAATAATGATAATAATAATTAGGCAGAAACTATGTGGATGCACGACGTTGATTTGTTTACGCCTCCGTCAGCTTACGGTTCGGCAAAAGAGAACGATGGAAGATGTACCAGTCTTAAAAAATCTAAGAACTTGAATCGATTTACCGACCAAACCCTTTAAGGCGATGCCTCAGCATGGCCGCAGTCCAATGACAGAAACAAGTCAATGGTAACAGATAAAAGGAAAAGAGCTCAATGATACATCGGACAATGCAGGCAAGCATTTACAGGTAAACGGGATAGTCACGGCTAGAACGCTCTTGATTCTAGGTTTGTTCAGTCAGGAATGATCTGATACCAGTGGAGGCGCAATGGCCCAGTGGTTAGGGCAGCGGACTCGCGGTCATAGGATCGCCATTTCGATTTCCAGACCGGGCGTTGTGAGTGTTTATTGAGCGAAAACACCTAAAAGCTCCACGAGGCTCCGGCAGGGGATGGTGGCGAACCCTGCTGTACTCTTTCACCACAACTTTCTCTCACTCTTACTTCCTGTTTCTGTTGTGCCTGTAATTCAAAGGGTCAGCCTTGTCACACTGTGTCACGCTGAATCTCCCCGAGAACTACGTTAAGGGTACACGTGTCTGTGGAGTGCTCAGCCACTTGCACGTTAATTTCACGAGCAGGCTGTTCCGTTGATCGCATCAGCTGGAACCCTCGTCGTCGTAAGCGACGGAGTGCCAACAACGATCTGATACCAGACGACGACAACGATGATGACGACGACGACGACGACCACCACCACCACCACCAACACCACTACCGTAACAACAAATACAACAACAGTGATTATGTGTAGTAAAAGTTAGTATTAATTACTCAGTAGCAACAGACTTGAAAATCAAACGATATCGACTTTGATTGGATGTGTGTATATGTTAGTGTTTTTGTTGTTTTTGTTTTTGTTTTTGTTTTTTGTTTTTTTTTTACTTTCCCTTTTACTTCATCTCATTCTTCGTATCTAACGTCTGTCAAAACAAGCTTCTTTTTTTTGTTTTTGTTTTTTTTAATATATAGTTGTTCGAGTTAAAATTCATGATCATTAGCTCAATAGATATTTCTAAAATGTTAGCAGCCAATAAAACACCGAGTCGATATTCCTTTGTACATATGAGTGTGTGTGTGTGTGTGTGTGTGTGTGTGTGTGTGTGTGTGTGTGTGTCTGTCTACATGTATGTATGTATATCCTTAATCGATTATTTTTCTTTTTACTTTTCTACATCACTTTTTCTTTTTTTATATATATTAATAATGTTTTACCCAACGAATAGCAGAAATCCTAAATGTCGAAAATAATAAATCGATGTTCTAACTTTAGTTTGTTAGAGACTTCCAAATATTTTTGTGGCGGTGAATAAGTGAGAACAAAAAGCCGAGGAACCGATTAACGAAACTTGTGATGCAGTTCTATTGCCGGATAACGATCTTAAAAAATGTGTCTGTCGCAATCATCATAAATACTCCCGAGATTTCTAGTATTAGTAGAAATACGCATTGAAAATATGTTTCAAATGTTACTAATTTGGCTGTATGGTTAAGATGTTTACTTTGCCACCACGTGGTTGTGGGTTCAATTCTACTTCCCTCAGCAGCACTGGTGTTGTTTTGCTTACGTCCTCGTAACTGAGTGATTCTGTAAAAGTGACCGACAGGGTAACTATCAGACTTAAAAAGACGAATACAGACGTCCATTTGTTTGACTCAACACCTAAAGTCGGTGTCCCAGGATGGCCGTAGTCCAATGACTGAAACAAATGACAGATTAACGATAAAGATGTTTTCAGACGAAATGTTATGTTTTTTCCTTCTTAATTAAGCACAATCTAGCATTCGGTCACCGTAATTTCGTAGGGTAAACTATACTATTTTAGGGCACACTGTAGATTTTGTTGAGGATGCCGTAAGCTTTAGGCTCTTCTATCCACTGTAATTTTGTCGGTTAAAATGTCGTTCAGTCGAGCTTTTAGTTTGTTAGAGACTGCAATTTGTTACACATCGCGCTATTGAGCATGGTGTAGTTCTTTCTGGGACACAAATCAAGTTTTATCAGCCACATTATCGTTTTGTTGGTGTACACAATAGTTTTCTTAGTTACATTATGGTTTAAAACTCCCATTTATATATCATACTAAATGTATACGCAGAGTTAGAAATTATGAAGCCACGGGAACGGCAAACGTGTTACGCATAATGAGGTATTCCTGATTCCCAACTGGTTAAACCTGTGTTATTAACACAAGTTTGTGAAGAGATTTTAAATGAAACAATTTCACAGCAACACGCCTTCTTACTGTGTCTATTCATATAATATGATACTGGGATGGTGATTATAATTTAATCTTGTTTCAATTGCTGACAACGGGTTTTATACAACTCGGCAAGCCTTCGCCATCGCGATCAATGTTTCATTCACTACTCTTGATTTATATTCATGAAGCGCGGATTTCGTTCAAGTGACAAACCTCAACAAAGGCGAAGTGCATCTGTCTTTCTCGTGAGTTACTGCAGCAGCGATGTTCTTCGCGTTCCGACATATATCGTGTCCTAGAAGAACCGTCAGCACGCCGGGCAAAACGCTTAGCGGTATTTCGTCTGTCCTTACGTTCTGAGTTCAAACTCCGTCGAACGAGGTCAACTTTGCCTTTCATCCTTTCGGAGTCGATAAAATAAGTACCAGTTGAGCAGTTGACCAGCTGAGCCCCGAAATGGCTGGATTTCTGCCGAAATTTGAAATCATTATTATAGGTGATTAAGGTGGTAAGCTAGCAGAGTCGTTAGTACGCCAGGCAAAATACCTAGCGGCATTTTGTCCGTCCTCACGTTCTGAGCTCAAATTCCACCGAGGACGACTTTGCTTTTCATCCTTCTGGGATCGATAAAATAAGTACCAGTTGAACACAGGGGTCTATGCAAATGACTTATCCCCTGCCCCGAAATGGATGGCCTAGTGACAAAATTTGAAAGCAGTATTTTAGGTGAGTGCTTAATTGTAAAATGTAATTAACGACAGGGCTTTGATTCTTCTGCGAAACTATAACAATTCACTTTTACATTTGTGGGGAGGGAACCATAAAGGTAACGTCTTGCCGCTTCCTATATCTTTAAAAGTATGGAGAAATATTTGTGGATAGTTAACTAGAGAGCAGACCGAGAGGTTGTAGGTTTATACCTGGAAACTGACATTGAGTCGGTGGTGGTATACTTCGACCAGACAGCTTGATACACTTTTCTGTATATAGGTATTACAGGGTGTATATATTTATATATACCTATATGTAGGTCTCACAGTAATCAGAAATAGTATTGAAATTAATAACAACAGCAGCCACAAAAGAGACGGTAGTAGTAGTAGTAGTAGTAGTAGTAGTAGTAGTAGTAGTAGTAGTAGTAGTAGTGGTGGTGGTGGTGGTGGTGGTGGTGGTGGTTCTAGTGGTGGTGGTGGTGGTGGTAGTAGTAGTAGTAGTAGTACGTCAGACTTGAAGAAAAATCAAACGGTATCGGTCGGTTTCCCATGTAGGTGCAGTCGGAAGAAGAATCGATATGCTATCGATTAATCTTATATCGAAAGCAATAAATCTCATAACATATCATGGATATTTATGATTATGACAACAACAACAATAACAACAAGTAATAATAATGGCTGATTCCCTCACGTATCGACAGACAAAAGGACCGAGGAATTAAGGTTTGATTCCCAGAATGAAATCCAGTGTCATTCTGGTGCAGTACATGTTTGCTGCAAATTTGTGAACAAAGACGATATTTGTCAATATTTGCACCGATTATAAGTACAGAGGCGCAGCCAGTGCCGCGATGTCACTGAGGTGACCATATCAGAATGGTACTTCTTGCCATCTAAATGTGGCCACCGGTATACCAATAGAATCTACAAATGCTTTTATATGATTGTCCAACCTGCATGAAATAGTAGCCAAACCTAGACAAATATATGTTACAGTCTCAAAAAATACGGTAACTGTAGTATATCTGTAAAGGCCCGCAGTCTAGTGGTTGGCGTGTTGCACTCACGATCGTTATAATATGGTTTCGATTCCATATCAAGTGTTGCATTGTGTTCTTGAGCAAAGCACTTGATTTCGTATTGTTCCAGTCCCTCAGCTTTAAACGTGTTCCACCAAGAGCTAAGAAGTTAACCCTGCGACGGACCGGCGTCTCGTCCAAGGGAGGGTGTTGTAAAGTCAGTCACTTAAAGCCATGGGAACGAGGTTAAGGTTTTTCCCGGCGTGCTAACGATTCAGCCCGCTCACCGCAAAGAGTGAAAGCAAAGTCGACCTCCGCGAGATTTGAACTCAGAGCATAAAGCCGGACAAAAATGACAACGTAATATAATGATTAGAAGAAAGAACAGCTATAGCGGCCTAATCATTGTCATCATCATCACAAACCGAGAAAACAACAACGACAACGACTACAACAACAGCAACAATACAAACAGCAACGCAAACAGTAATACATCTCAATTATTTGTTGATTTCATGTGGAAAAAAGAGGAAAAAAACTGTGTAATTCAAATGATACTGTCGGAAATCAATTCATCTAATTGCCACACAATAACTCGTTTTATGAATCGTCGTTGTCAATTTAGCATAAAGAGAGCCAATACCATTACTTGGGTTCACACATGCACGAATATGGAGACATGCATATGCAGACACACACACACACACACACACACACACACATATATATATATATATATTCACACATGTATATATATATACATATAAAGAGACAACGATGCTGATAAACAAGATTAAGCTTGATATATATATATATATATATATATATATACATATAGACACAAATAGATGCATATATATATATACAACACAAATACACAGATGCACAAGTGCAATTGCAAATATGTGCATGTATGTGTGAGTGTGAGTTTTTATATGTGAGTTTGTCTGTGTGCGTGTGTGTGTAAACGCGTGTGTGTTTTGTGTGTTGTGTGTTCGTGTGTGTGTGTGTATGTGTGTGTGTGTGTGTGTGTATTTGCATACCTACGCACAGCAGCTCCAGTTCTCTGTAGCAGTAGCTGCTGGATTTGTGGAGGTTATGCGCAGTCGGGCTGCTTATTTCTCTGGGATTTGTCAAATTAGTGTAAACACCTCTGATGAGAATTCAATAATGTTCGAAAATCGATAAATGCTCTTCATCATTTTTTTTCCATCTAGGGAGAAATAGTTAAATTTAACATGTTTCTATGTACACTGTGTTGGTTTATATATGTGAGTGTGTGTGTGTGTGTGTGTGTGTGTGTGTGTGTGTGTGTGTGTG
>NC_069004.1:25253359-25256574 GCF_001194135.2 Octopus bimaculoides
CGAAAAAGGTTTTTTCATACTGAGCTACCCGGCAAAATTGTTAATTATTAATTTTATTACTAATTGACGATTCCCTGCCCTGCATATCTATATATATATATGTATATATATAGTATTAATTGAAACAGCTACAAGTGAAGATGATTAATTTGCTGTTAATAATAAACAATTGTTAACTTCCCTATCTCCACTTTTTTTTCTTCTTTCATATGTACATATATATATATATATGTGTGTGTGTGTGTGTGTGTGTGTGTGTGTGTGTGTGTGTATGTATGTATATGAATGTATTATGTACGTATATGTACGTATATGTATGTGTATATATATACATATATATATATATGGTATGTACATACACACATATATATAAAGATACATATATATATTATACACACTCACACATACACACACATACAGGCATACACATGTGTGTGTATGCGTGTGTGCGTGTGTGTAGGTGTGGTCGAATTGGCAAACTTGTTAACGTGGTATATAGACTGCCTTGCAGCATTTGTTCCGACTCTATACTCTTTAAGTTCAAATCAGACCGCAGTCAATTTTTCATTCTAGCCTGCTTTCATGTGCCAATCCAGGAAGAATGGAATCAGTAGAGCCTAAAAGAGATTTCTTGCAATATCAATTTTTTATGCTGTTGACATCTGCGATGACACAGGTTCGAAGCTGTGTGGAGAGTTATCTGTACCTTGGACATCATCGATGGTCAGGCCAGGGTTGCTTGCATGTGTGGGGAATGGCTAGAATCCATAGAAGTGAGACATGGATTCTGAATGCAGAAGACATGCGTAGACTAGAAGCGAATGAAGGTAATATGTTCTATTGGATGTGCAGCATCAGTGTGCATGTACGACAAAGTGCAAATGTGCAGAGAGCAAAGCTGGGCATAAGAAGAATCAGATGCAGCATGCAAGAGAGAAGACTACGTTAATTTGGACTTGTGGTGCGTATGAGTGAAGACAGCTGTATAAAGAAGCGCCAATCACTGAAAGCGAGACCTAGGAAAGGGAGACCTAGGAAGATATAGGACGAAGTGGTGAGGACTGATCTCAGGATGTTGGACCTTGCGGAGGAGATGCATGGACATACTCAGGATATTGTTTAAGCCATCCCAATATTTCTTCATGGTATCTATAATCTTTCAGGAATAGATATTGTGAATCATTTTGTTTTCTCATTGCACGTTTGCATTATATCTTTTATCTTTGCCTTTATACTTGTTTAGTTCATTGTATTATGGCAAAGCTGGGGCACTACCTTGAAGGGTCTTCTTGAACCCCCAATACTTTTTTTTCAAGCCAATGTTTCCTTTTACAAGCCTAGTATTTATACTTTCCGTCTCATTTGCAGATCTGCTAGGTCACGGGGACCTAAACACACCAATACAGGTTGTCAAACCTGTGTGCGCGCGTGCGCGTGCGCATGTGTGCGTTTGCGTGCGTGTGTGTGTGTGTAATTTTATATTCGGGTATACACCTTGAAGTATGCCCGTTTAAAGCCCGTTCACAGTATTCGGCTACCTGGTGTCATCAACAGTATGGAGGTATGGTGCCACTGGATTTACATCAGGAATTCCTTTTTGTCCTTAGAGTTTATAAATTTCATGACAGAAGGAAAATGAAATTCACGTGACTCTTTATTCACTACGATCATTTCAACCTATCATGCACTTGTACCTCGCAGGTGACATGCTCTACAAACAATCGTGGTGCACCAAAGGTGCAGATGTGTCTTGTCAAAAGTTACCTCGTGTTTTATTCGCCGTTTCGCTTATTTCTATAACAATCGAGTTTGGTAGTTGTAGTGTACTACACGTCTACACAGGGAACTGAGATAGAACGAAGAACTCATCTCACATAAACAATAAGGTACAAAGAATCGAAAGGGAAAAATAAAATAGAAAATAAAAATAAATACATGAGTCAAATATAATGTTATACACTGATAATAAAAGACCATTAAATAAAACAGGGAATCGAAACCTCGCATTCGTGAAGCGAACTTCGCAAGCTCTTGTCTACACGCGTACATACACTACCATATATTCTCCTATACACCAACGTAGACATACTAAAAGGCTCAAAGTGCACTTGCCAAAACGTCACATGTCTCTGTAACGAACTTCATAAGCATAAACCTCTAAGCGCGTCTAGTCTGACACACATTCACATCTGTACTTCCACATTGCCATACAAACTCAAAAGAATTAGAAAAAAAAGCTTGCCCAGATGCAGCAAAATGAGATCGAACACAGAACATAATTGCTGCGAAGAGAAGTTCCTAGCCACTCACATAACCAAGTTTATATCCTCACACCCCCGAATTCCCCCTCAAATGCACACGTTAAAAATAAAATATTTAGTCAGGACGCTACAGAATGAGATCGAACGCGGGACCTCATCGCATTGCGAACTGCTTAACTATTGAATGAAAGATCAAACTAGCACGCGCGCGCGCACACAGGTACATGCATACACACACATCCACACACACACACACACAGTGTGGTCTACAAATACATAGAGACACGTAAACACGCACATACTAGACTGTAACTAGGAGACAGATGGCGCCTTCTAAAGAACTCTGCGAGTGCTAATGCAGTCCAGAGACTGTCTGCGGTCCAGTCCAGCCATTTTCCATCCTAATCTTACTCCCACCCCACCTCTTCCTTGAGTTTTTCACGTTTTTCTGCAGAATAAACCTTTGATACGTTGAACGTGCCGATGCACAAGAAATTTATTAAAACTGGATGTAAGAAAAGAAAAGAAAGAAAGAAAGAAATATACAAAGGAAGAAGGAAAGAAAGAAAGAGTAAAAGAAAACAGATTTATAATACAGACAACCGTTTTAATCCTTCTTATGAATAAACCATTATAACATCTGTTTCGAACCAATTACGAAATCTCTTTGATGAGAAGAATTCGACATCTACAGCGACATCGACATCGACGATCACCACAACAACAATAACAACACTAATAGCGTGTCGTCAAGGCTGGCTCGATGTGGTATCTCAATGTAGCAGACATAGTAGTTAAAATCTCCCTCAATGTCCATCTCCTTTACCGTCTTGAAAAAATTTGGAATGGACTGGTCGTGTCTGGAAAGCCTATGATCAGTAGTAAGAAAAACCAACAACAACAATATATATATATACATAGAGAGAGAGAGAGAGAGAGAGAGAGAGAGAGAGA
>NC_069004.1:25257252-25258179 GCF_001194135.2 Octopus bimaculoides
TATATATATATATATATATATATATATATATATCATTATTCGGTTTTATTTCAAGATTTCTTGCCAGTATAGAAAGAGCCGGTTTCCAAGGCTCCTTTATTGGAACTTCAACATCAACAGGGTATTTTTGTATGTATGTATATGTTCAGATGTGTATGTTTTGTTTTATGCATGTATGTATGCATGTATGTATGTATGTATGCATGCATGTATGTATGTATGTATGTATGTATGTATGTATGTACGTATGTATACATGTATGTATGTATTATGTATGTAGGAAAAAGTGTAATAACCACGAGATTTAATTTATCTCATTTCTTCTCTACGTATGTTTCGCCATTTTGGTTATTCGCATCTTTGTACCAACAGTGCATGTTGCAAGTACAACTAGATTCTGAACCACAACAGTTGATCGGCTATACACGTTGATGTCTTATTTCTCTTCCAGTCGTTCTGTATATAATAACCAGTAATACTCCAAAGCACAATAGTAACCACACCACTTTACGGGAAGTAGTTTGCGTGACGATATTCTACGAGGAACTCTTAATTTAGCACGCTCACTCTGACGAAGATAGCAATAGTATCTTTAAGGTCGTTCAATTTTTTTTTTTTTTTTGTATCTCAGCCGATCAATGGACCGATTGATTAAACATATCGATGTGAACAAATATACAATGTATATCAGAAACAGCTGTAAGTCAGTTTTGCAAGAATAACAGAATATGTACTTTGTCTTATATAAATGTGTGTGTATATATATATATATATATATATATATATATATATATATCAAGAGTATGAGAGGTATTGGTGTCAAGAAGACGCAAAAGTGTCAGGTAATGCTGAGTAAGTGCTATGGACTAGTTAAGTTCCAGGTACGATGATGATACGAAAGGGGAGTCCAACGTAGGTCGTATATTA
>NC_069004.1:25258886-25259652 GCF_001194135.2 Octopus bimaculoides
TATATATATATATATATATATATAGAGAGAGAGAGAGAGAGAGAGAGAGAGAGAGAGAGAGAGAGAGATAGATATGTATGTATATATATATACACACATATATATACATACATATGTATATATATATATGTATATACACGCATACATATATATATGTATATATGTATGCTTGTATGTTTGTATGTATGTATGTATGTATGCATGAATGTATGTATGTCATCGCAGATAAGTGATTGAGAGAGCGAAGTATGAATTATTACATTTGAAAACGATTCCCGTTGAAACATCTGAAGTGTGGCCTTTAGTAGAAAGAAAGCTACATTGATTCAGCATTAACATCTATGTAATAACACCTTGGAAGATATCTACTTTGTTTTATATTTCTTTGCCGAAGAATACGTAGGTAGATATACATGCATACACACGCGCAGAGTTTGGTATGAAGCACCTAATAACAGGACTTGTAAGGATTTAATTAGAATTGCATGTATTCTATTACACCTCAGTAACATGCACCTAGGCAAGGAGTTCGTGCTATATATAACAAAAACATCAAAGAACTATGTTCATTGGCTGCAATATCTTTAGAATACAGATGCAGATTATATCAAAGGAGAAAGATATATTTATTCAAAACTGCATGTCTTGACAATTGTTTCCGCAATGATAAAAAAATGCTGTCTATCTATGGATTCATTCCTCTCTCTCTCTCTCTCTCTCTCTCTCTCTCTCTCTCTCTCTCTCTCTCTCTCTCTCTCTCTCTCTC
>NC_069004.1:25260250-25261871 GCF_001194135.2 Octopus bimaculoides
TATATATATATATATATATATATATATATATATATATATATATATGTATGTGTGTGTGTATAACTTTAAATATTTGTTCCTCTAAGAAGAACAGTGTCTTCTAAATAGAATGTATTCATTAGTAAATAACTTACTATTTATTTCCTTTGGGATTCATTCTAACTTACCTGTCTTCCACCTGAAGCCTATATTTAAACTAATACTGATCAAATAATATTCCTTTACTAACTAAATAATATATTGTATGAACAATTTCAGCTGTATTTACCTCCCTATGTATTTATTGAAGTCAATAACAACTTAATAGAAAAAGGAGTTTTTGCTATCACATATTTCAATAATACTAACTTAACCATATGGCTCATAAGTAAGCTTACTGGTAAAAATACCTGCTACTTATTTGGGTCAAAAGCTACTCTAGTTACTTTTACTCTCTTGATTTGATCCCTGTACTCTTTTCTAAGTAGCATGGTGAAGCTTTGAGAAGGATATATTGGTCTTAATTTCCCGATCTATGTAGAATCTAAGCCCATCAAAAAATATGGATCAGTCAACATACAAGATTAATAGATCAGAAAATTATTACACCAATATATCCGAAACGTATGTAAGCGAATTAAAAGTATATGATTCTCCATTCATTTGTAGTTTTCTTCTTCAGAGACACCGATAGCATGTGAGATATAGGAAGCATGGGTGGCGGAACTGTTGTATCATGCAATTACATGATTTTGGTGCTTGACATTTCTCGTCTGCTACCTATATTTCTGTTATATTTTTATAGACTAGATACGTACTCGTGAGACATTTCTCAAGGTTAATACTAGAGCATTACGATGCTCCTATTATACATCTATGTCAAGCTAGGTAAAAATGGTATCATTCGGTAACAATCCTGCCCTTATTATCTAATATATATTGTCGCTAATATCTAATATCTCACACACATACACACTCACATATATATATATATATATATGTGTGTGTCTGTTCATTTTATATATATATATATATATATATATATATATATATATATATATATATACTTTCATACTTTTATACAAACGAATGAATATATGTGTGTGTATGTGTGTAGACACGTAACAGACAGACTGACTGATAGATAGATAGATAGATAGATAGATAGATAGATAGATAGATAGATAGATAGATAGATAGATAGATAGATACATACATAGATAGATCTAGTGGTTCTAAACATCCGATTAACTTCCCACACAAAAGAAGTTCATGTTTGAAAACAAAGTAGGTGTGTCTAGTTTCACTTTTTCTGATCGATGTTTCGACTTTAGTCTCTTCTGAGAAAACTGGTTATAAGCGCCGCCAGAGAAGTATGCAATATGGATGCATGCATGTC
Organism: Octopus bimaculoides; assembly: GCF_001194135.2. Taxonomy (NCBI): domain Eukaryota; kingdom Metazoa; phylum Mollusca; class Cephalopoda; order Octopoda; family Octopodidae; genus Octopus; species Octopus bimaculoides. The sequence goes on from NC_069004.1 coordinate 25,261,629, forward strand.
TGTCTGTCTGTCTGTCTGCATGTATATATGCGTGTACGTGTGTGTGTATGTACGTATATGTACATATGTATCTATACTATTATATATATATATAATATAAACATATATATGTATACATACATGCGTAGGTGTATGTGTGTGTGTTAGATATATACATATATATATATACGTATTTATATGTGTATATATATATATATATATATATATATATATATATATATATATATATATATATATATATAT
>NC_069004.1:25262402-25265255 GCF_001194135.2 Octopus bimaculoides
ATATATATATATATATATATATATATATATATATATACACATATATACATGTATATACATATATATACATACATACATATATATATATATGTATGTTTATATATATATATATGGCGGTGTAGAAATGTGCATGCATGTGCATAAGTGTACTATAGTGAAATCAATACATTATTCTGGATTGTATCCAAAAATCGGTTTTTCTCAATTCAATTCATTACAAGTTTTTCAATCACCGATTCTTTGCAATCATTGGTCCGTATATATGTCTCTTCTAAAGTGGAACAAAAAACACCAAACACTTTAACACAGCACAAAAAAAAAACACTAAAACAAATACAAACCAATAACACAAGTAACAGTTACAACAACAACCAGAACAATACCAATAAGAACCACGCCAATAGTAACTGTTTCTTTGAACTTTGGTAATTCTATACAATCCCAAAGCAAACACGCATAACACACTTAAACCTATTCTCTTCAATAAATTTGTTTCCCCAAAAGACTTCATCATAATAAACATCTTCATCAGCTCTCTCTCTCTCTTTCTCTCTCTCTCTCTCTCTCTCTCTCTCTCTCTCTCTCTCTCCCGATCTCTGCCTCTCTCTCTCTCTTTCTCCCGATCTCTGCATATCTCTCTCTCTCTTTCTCCCGATCTCTGCCTCTTTGTCTCTCTTTCTCCCGATCTCTCTCTGTCTCTCTTTCTCTCTCTCTTCCCCTCCTTTTCCTTCCCCCTCTGTTTATTTCTCTCTCTATCCCTCTTTCCCTCTTTCTTTCAGCTTCTCCTTCCTAATTTCTCTTTCTGCATCTGTTTATCTGTTTCTCTGATTCTATCTACCCTATCTCTCCCCTCTCTCTCTCCCCACTCTCTCCCCTCTCTCTCCCCTCTCTCTCTCTCCCTTCTCTCTTTCCCCCTCTCCTTATATATCTATCCTTATCGCATTCGCTTTCTCTCTCCCCTCTCTCTTTCTCTATCTCCCCCTCTCCCTCTCTTCCTCTCTTCGTGATTTCCATCTCAACACTGAATATCAACTATTATATCTTCACCCAGATATTTCTAAACTTCAGAAAATCTACAAATATTACAATCACTTTCCTTTAACCGTCTCTTCAGATTATCAAATAAAAACAACAGAGTTCAAAATAGATCTACCAACGCATAGCATTATACTATTTAATTATTTATTAGCTTTTATGGATCCGCGGTATTGGAAGAACCATCAAAACAGACCCGCCTACGTGTTTTATTTTCCTTTTTGTTATTTCTATCGTTTTTCGTAGAAAGAAGGGCAGTGCCAATGATCTTTATAGTATCTCCTCATGGCCTTCGAGACAGATGTAAAGAATCTATGATCAAGCTCGGGTTCTGTCCTGATACTTTGCAACGGAATAAACGCCGCTGACGAAGCCCAAAGTTCTACTACCGACCGCTATCAGTTTGTGCCGGTCACCGTTGAGGACTCAGCGTTTCTCGGACCCCGCACTACCTTTTTCCTCCACAAAATCGGGATAACTGCGGCTTGCCTGAGAAATGATACCTTCGAGGTGGAGTAGCTGCCGCAGCCGGTGTCGCTGGCCATTCTCCACGGCAATGCCATCGCAATCATGACTTCAGGGCGCGGCTGAACACGTCTTTTATCCAGGAGTGTGCGACCCTCCAACTTCCGCTCTTTAATCATCACCTTTTTACCCGCCTTTATTTATTTTTCTGTTTTTTTGTTTCCCGGTAATTAAATTGTGATAAATAAAGTTAATACTTTACAAAGATATTTAAAAAATACATCGGATGGATTTGAAAACAGGTTGGTTGAAGACAGAAAGAAAACATACCACAAGGAATTTATTTTCGACGCTCTTACGACTCTGTCCACTCGTTTAAAGGAGTGACGTCATCATGCTTCTCCTTTGCTGCTTCGATATGAATAAGTGCACTGTATATCTTCATCGAAGGCGGCGAGCTGGCAGAAACGTTAGCACGTCTGTGTGTGTGTGTTACACGGCGGCCAAGGCGGACGAGAAAGAAGAAGAAGAAGAAGAAGAGGAAGAAGCAGCAGCAAGCGGCAGCGAGAGGGAAGCGATTGGCAGCGAGTAAAGAGAATGCGGACGCCTCGGCGGCGGACTGCCGCCGCCGAACCGTTAACACGTCGGACAAAATACTTATCGGAGCCAGCTTTTACGTTTCATTCCTTCGGTATCCATAGTATAAAGGTACCTACATACTAGGGTTGATGCAATCGGTTTGTTCTCTACCCTCAAAAGTGCCGGACTTTTCTCTTCTCGAAAATAGAAAAATTGAAGCGAATTGCTCTTCGCCAGGATGGACGGTCGGCGGCTTCTGTTTACCAAGGGTTAGAGCTAATTCCGGCTTGAAAGAGGCCTTTAAATCTGCGTTCTGAGACTCATCAATGTCGTTCGCTGTTGACGTGCTTGCTGCAGAGAATGGCCGTCTATTGTATGTAATACTGAAATAAACAAACCTTTACGGGTGTATAGTCTCCATTCTCATTTTTGTCTTGAATATACACTCTGTATACTGCATAAAATCCAAAGATGTGAAGTCAGGGCTTACCCATCGAATGAAATACTGTGTAATTGGTTTATCTTAAACAATTTCCCGTAGTTCCAAATCATTCGATGTGTTTAGCTAGAACCTGGATTACTATAGAGTATTTATAAGTATTTGTAAGGTAACTGCCCTAATTCAAAATCCATATTATTTACATTATATGTGTGTGTATGTGTATGCGTGTGTTGGGGGGGGGGAGCTCGCGCGCACATGTGTGCAAGCGTGTGTGTGCGTGCGTATGTGTCTGTGTATACACATATATATTCATATATATATATATATATATA
>NC_069004.1:25268133-25270220 GCF_001194135.2 Octopus bimaculoides
ATATATATATATATATATATATATATATACATATATATATATTAATTGCAGCGTGGAAGATGTTTATAAGCCATTTAAGAACACCAAACAACCATTAGATTCACTTTAATATTTAAACTAAAATGTACGTAAGGGATCTAATGCTCGTAGCTTACTTTTTCCTTGGGCTGGCTAGATTGGAGCAATCTCGAGTATAACCAGCCGAAATTGTAAAGTTAATCTGGAACTCCACTAAGGAAAGAAATCTCCGAATGACCCATCTTTGCTTTCTTTGTATCGTCTGTCTGAATGTCTTCTTGTCCCTTTTTTTATCACCTAACTGCCTGGATGTCTTGCGTTTTTATCACATTTTTGTATTTTTTGTATATAAAAATATAGCGGCGTACGTACACTTTGGTCTTTTTTATGTAAGTATATATATATATATATCTAAATTTTGTACGACTCTATTATTCTTTCATTCTTTTCTTCTTTCTATCAGCCCTTTCACACTTACCTTGTTCATTCCACGCTTCGTTCTTTCGTTTTCCCCTCTCTCACACTTCCTGGCCTTCACTTCATGCTCACTTTCCCTCCTCTTTCACTTCACTCTGTCCCTTTCATTTTTTCCTCGCCCCTCCTTAATTCTTTTATACCTCTGCCTCTAGTTCTCTCTCTCTTCTCTCCCCACGTGGCCGGTGTTCGGCCAAGCCTGACCTTTCTTTCTTGGTTCGTCTACCATCCCTGCAACATCTATATTCCTCCCTGTGCTTGTCAAACCCTATGTCCCAGCCGTAAGGCTTTACTTCCACATATGCCAGCTTAATTTAATTCGTCCTCAGTCGGAAGACACCTGTTGTTATGTCCTGTTAATTGCATTTGTATTGGTGTAACACTTCTCCGTTTTTTTTACCGTCCTTGTTTTTCGTATACATTCACTGCTTTCTTCCAAGGAGTTTAATGCTCTTAGCTTAGTTTTTCCTTGGGGCTGACCAGATTGGAGCAATCTCGAGTATAACCAGCCGAAATTGCAAAGATAATCTGGAACTCGACTGAGGAAAGAAATCTCCGAATGACCCATCTTTGCTTTCTTTGTATCGTCTGTCTGGATGTCTTGGTGTCCCTTTTTTGTATCACCTGTCTGGATGTTTTGCGTTCTTGTCCCATTTTTGTATATACATACATACATACATACATACATACTCATACCCACAGACATATCCATTAACTTTTAATGACCCTCTTACAAACAAGCGGTATTTAGGTTTGTGGGTATGTATGTTTATATATGTATGTATATGAATGTAAGTATGTAGGTATGTGTCTATTTATGTACGTATGCATAGATAGATAGATAGATAGATAGATAGATAGATAGATAGATAGATAGATAGATAAATAGATAGATAGATAGATAGATAGATAGATAGATAGATAGATAGATAGATAGATAGATAGATAGATAGATAGATAGATACACACACACGTATATATATATATCGACGTGGGTGGGATTCGACTTTTGTATGATAGATACTTCTCATATACATTAGTGTTTTTGCGGAAGGTCATTAAGATTATTGTGTCCGATAGTTTGTCCAAGTTAATAACTACGTGTGTTGTAGATAATGCTAGTTGTATAATTTATGCAAATAGATCTGCGGGGAATGGATAAATTGCGTGTTCAAATTATTTTTAGTCTAATCTTCAAGTGCTAGTGGTAGTAGTAGTGGTAGTAGTAGTAGTAATGGCAGCAATATTAGTCTACTAAAGGTAGTGATGCTTGCTTTGGCGTTGGCGTTAATGGTGGTGGCGTTAGCGGTCGTCGTGATATTGGTCGTGGTCGTGCTGCACGTTGTATTGGTGGCGTTAGGGTTGCTTATGGTGGGGTGGGGTGGGGTGGCGACGGTGGTGGTGACGGTGGCGGTGGCGGTGGTGTTGTGTGTGGGTTTTGGTGTTCACTACAAATGACAACGCTTAGTGCGAGGCCAATTTTTGATTTTAGTGGTTTGTTGGTTGTAATAACACGAGAATCGGGAGTCGGAAAGGGTGGTAGGGCGGTGAGTAGTTAGAAGGTGGCGACTGGAGAAAGCTAATGAATATAATTT
>NC_069004.1:25277772-25278679 GCF_001194135.2 Octopus bimaculoides
TATTTCCAACATATGTTTCGAAGATTACAAATTATACCATCCATAGGAATCGGCAATGTTGAAAATGTAATCTTCTCTTCAGGGAAATGCATGGGAACCAGCTCAAACGTAAGACATTTTAACCGAATGTGAGAACTATAGTTGGAGAAGGTTATTACGTAATATATTTGAAAAAGCCGTTGGAGATTAGGACGCTACCAGACAGTACGTTGGACAAGAAGGGAAGAAAAGAAGGAAAGCAAAAAAGGAAAAAAGAAGAGAAATTCAGAGTGTGAAGTTGGGAGATAATAAGATGATTTAAATCCGATAAAAATTGGAGAGGAATGTTATTTAAATAATGTGATCGTAAGGGGAAGTTAATCTTGTATTTCTACAAAAAATGCTGAGATAAATGTATATAATCATATATACTCATGTATACGCGCATATATACACACATACATACTCACACACAAACATACATATACTCGAATAAATACATATATGCATACATATATACACTTACGTACAAACACACACACACACACACACACACACACACACATACCTAGTACTTATTCTATCGGTCTCTGTTGCCGAACTGCTAGGTTACGGAGACCTAAACACACCAACATCGGTTTGCCCCAGTACAGCACAGATTAGGCGAATTCATACTCTCCACTTTCGTTTAGTTTCGGTCAATTAACTATTTTATCTGACCAAACTTACTCGCTGACCTTTCGGAATTTTGATGGTTTCGGCTCTCCGTTTATCTCAAAATCTGTTAATTTTATATCTCTATATATTCTTTTGGTCTTAATTATTGGTAGTTTCCAGTCGTTCATTACTTTTTTTAGATCCATTGACTATTACAATTTTTCTTCATACATACATACATACATACATACATACATACATACATACATAC
>NC_069004.1:25278779-25282478 GCF_001194135.2 Octopus bimaculoides
ATATAGACACAGCTCGTTCACCAACACTAAAAATATAATATAACCAAATTCAAGCTAACCCCAGATCATCTATGTCTTTTTAAAACTTCTAGAAATATCAACCAGACACACAAACTTGAAAAGCTGCCCTAGGTCTTACATAAAATAGAAAGATGTATGGAATAAATGTAATTCTAGATGCACCATGTCTGAATAAATGTTACGATGTTTATATGTGAGATGTTTTTGATCATGTTTCATCGATTTGAGCTGACCTGGGACCAAACAGCCATCAACACCAACACCACCGCCGCCGCCAAAACATGAATGTAAGTTTAATGTTTCGCAAAATATTCGGATGAATTAATAAAACCAAACGAAAGATTCTGCAAAAGGTTTGGAAGCGGCGGCATCTTAATGGTATCGGAATGTTATGTTTAAACTAATCAAGTTGCCGGACCATTCATATTCTACATTGAAAGTATCAGCGTACGGTATTGCAAAAGAAGCAGAAATCTTGTTACCGAAGAATATTATTGCCTATATATATCGGCATATTGATTCCAGATTGGCAATATATCAAAATGTAAATGTTACTTGCACGTCTTGCCAAATTTTCCAAAAGGTATCTCGAAGACCATGAAAGAGAGATTTTTGGATAGTCTCCAGACCAGAACCCCTATTAAGAATTGAAGGTAGATCATTAACTCAAAAGTTGAATGCAAGAGATTTAAAAGTAAGGCAACTTTTACGTGCCTCAGATCAAGACGAGAGGCACTAATTAGAGCCCCGTGATATAGAAAACACTTGCTAACAGGACGATCAAAAGAATAAAGCAAACTATAAACTGGCCATAATTCATGACTAGTATCGATTAGCAAGCCGTGGTATTGATTATTAGAGTTTGCTTGAAAATAAACGTAATTTATATGTAATTTTTTTAATCATAATGAAATAAGTCGATTTCATTTTAACGTAATATTTGATTAGAGATGGGGTAATATCAACTGATTCATAGAAGATTCATATTTTCTTTGCTTTATATGCACACACACGCTCACACACTCACACACACTCACACACACTCACACACATGCATAATGTACACACGTATTTGTGGCTTAGTATTAATTTTGAGAGCACGTTATCTATATACACATTCACGTATTCATACATATATTCATACATATATTCATACATACATATATGCCTTCATACATACATACATACATACATACATACATACATACATACATACATACATGCATGCATACATACATACATACATACATGCATACATACATACACTCATACACATGTGTTTGTCTATGTATGTGTGTATGTATGTATGTTTGTATGTATATCATATCCAAATTAACAATACATATGTCAATAGTAGTCCGCGCATCGATGTGCGTACACGCAATTGAATAGGAAAGAGGATTCCAAATCGGTTATTTTTCTGTTTCTATGCCCAGAATTTATTTATATTGTTACATTCAGTAGCATATGTATGTGTTTTGTATACGTACGTTTGTGTGTGTGTGTGTGTGTGTGTGTGTGTGTGTGTGTGTGTGTGTGTGCGCGCGCGCGCGCGTGTGTGTATGAGTGTGTGCATGTGTGTGTGTATGAGTGTGTGCATGTGTGTGTGTCTTTGTGTCCGCGTTTGTCCCCTCTCCACTGCTTGGCAACCTATGTCGGTGTATTTATGTCCCCATAACGTAGCGGTTCTGCAAAGAGCCCGATAAAATAAATACCAGGTTTAAAACAAAACAAAAACAGTACTGGACTCGATTGATTCGACTAAAAGTTATTCAAGGCGGTGCCCCAGTATGGCCGCAGTCTAAGAACTAAAGCAAGTAAAAGATAAAATATAATAACGAGAAAATCTTATTATTAACCTCCTCCTTCGTTTAACTTTGGGGCGTGATATGACCACAACTCTATACAATACAATTCTTAGAAAGGAAGTTCTCTGAAAGCAAAAATATCATTACAATGTTGTGGAGAATATGCATAATTGACAATAATGAAATGTTTCTGGAAAATGTTGGTACAACAGACCAAATATTGTTAATTGGAATAGAGAAAAGAAAGTGGTCATCTTAGTGGAAATAAGTTGTTTAACTGTTGTTAATTTAATGTGACAGATGTTTACAGAAACCCTTGAGCAATGCAAGCGAAGAGTTAAACAAACTGTGTAAGGTGATGTAGTCAATGAATGAAAACAAAGAGAGGCGAAATTGCATCAACATACGTACGTTGTTTAATGACATTATGTTTTGAGAAAATATAGAGTCAGCAACACTCGTATATGTGTATAAATATATATACTATATATTTATAGTATATGTGTAGGTATATATAGAAATATAAGCGTGGGGTGTGTAGAAAATAGAAGAAAAGGGAAATAAGGAAAGATTCTAACAATGCAGACAATTTTACAAAACAAAAATCTTTATATTTCGGGCACAATGGTCTATATTCAGAAGAAAGCCATCCAAGGAACGAGTATCTTGTTTGTAAAACTTTCTTCATTCTTAGAAGCGTTCTTTATTTCTCTTTTCTTCCATTCTCTATATCTGTACTACAACGCTTCAAGCGAAATATAATACTCATATATACATACATATACACATACACACATATATATATGCACACACAGAGCTCTATCTAGTATGCTCCAAAGATTTACAATTGGGTTCATGTCAGGAGATTGGTTCGGCCAACGTAGCATTTTGATCCCATTTTTAGTCAGCCATTGTTGATTCCTTTTCGCTGTGTGGCATGGAGTCTCATCTTCCATGAATAAAAACTCATATTTCGTTATGTTATCGTGTGAATACATCGGAAGTAGTCCTTGCTTAAGTATTTCGATGTATTTTTCAGAGTTTATGGTTCCAACACATTCGATCAGCTCAGAACGACCGTTGCTGGTGACAGCTCCCCATACCATTACAGTGAGGCCGCCATGTTTCACAGTTGGTTGGAGTCGTTTCAAATCAAATTCTTGATTGGGAATCCTCCAGAGCCAAACACGTCCACTGTCTGAAAATAATGCAAATCTGGATACATCTGAGAAAATCCCTCTATCCCAAAATAAACTGGATTTTTCTGACATCTCCTTAGCTCATTTCTTTATTTTCATGATATTAATTGGTTGAAGGAGAGGTTTTCTTCTAGCTGCTCGTCCATGATACCCAACCTTATGCAGATATGTAACACATGTTCCTGGACTAACTTCAAGCTGTTTTGCAATGTCAGAAGTCTTCGAACGGGGTTCGTTTTCCATAGTTCTCTTCAAACAGCGAAGCTTCCTTTCCGAGGGCCCAGGTCGGTCGGGAAGAGAATCTGTTGATTCTTTTCCTTGGCTTTTGAAGAATCAACAAGAAAGAATCAACAAGGAGAATCTTTTCATAGAGAAATTCCAACCATTTCTTAACACACACACCCCTCAGTGACCTTATTTCTCTATGAACAGACACAAACTTCCTGTTTTGAAAAAAAGAGTTCATAACTCTAACTAAAAACACTTGTCTCCCCTTACACACACTTCCTGTTTTGACACCACATTTCCTGCTTAACACAAACTTTTAACCCTTTTTTTAAACCTAACAAAACTCAACTCTCATGCATCCTTATTTTTCCTACCAATTTATACATGAACTACTATTGAACTACAAAAGCTCAAAGACAATATAATGTATGGGTATATTTATT
>NC_069004.1:25283075-25283816 GCF_001194135.2 Octopus bimaculoides
ATAATTAAATTTGTCCTTTAAATACATTCTGATAGAATCCAACAGGTTGAATCTTACGAACTGCATTTCGATCAATCAGTATGATGCTGAGATGTCACGGTTTGGTGAATGTACCAACTTGGTTAGCATTTATCTCGCTTTTTTAAACGAGTTATGTTAGACAATTGCTATGCGGCCTAGACGTCATGAAACCATGGGAACGTCAAGGATTCTTTACTTTGACCGCACCTAAAGAAATAATTGTTTGGCTGTATTTTGGAATGTTATAAACAAAATTCCTGTTTTCATTGAATTCTATTGTTACTATTCCTACAATTTTCCAGTCAATGTTGATATGGTTAACACGACCACCATCATCACCATCACCTTTGTTATTGTTAGTGGTGGCAATGGTAGTAGTAATAATTGCAGTAGTCCTCATTATTATTATTATTATTATTATTATTATTATTTAAAGGTCACAATATATATATTAAAGCGCTACTAGTAGTTTCATATTTTGAGAGAACTCAAAACATTCTTACATATCTCTCACCAGATGGAGTACGTTTTTTTGTTGAATTTTGTGTCACACATTATATGCGTGTGTGTGTGCGTGTGTGTGTGTGTGTGTGTGTGTGTAATTATGTATGTATGTATGTAATATATTATGATTATATTAAATTTATAACGTAACAACTGTCACAAATTTAAACTTCATTCTTCTGTTGGTTAATACACACACACACGGTCATATATATA
>NC_069004.1:25283897-25286055 GCF_001194135.2 Octopus bimaculoides
TATGCATACATACATACAGACGTGTGTGTGTGTACTTATGCGTATATGCATGTGTGAAGAACACAAGTGGAATTTAAAGATACACAACATTTGTTTCACCAATATTCTTTATTGATGAATAGTTCCGTTACTGGGATTACATAATGAAAAACTTTAGCTTTTGTCTGGTTATTTTAAACCTAGGTAAAACAAAAAAAATTCAAATCGAGTCACATTACCAGTCATCGGCATATCCTACCTGTGTTCTTTTATACAAGTCCCATATCTGGAACCATCTCTCTGTTCGGTCTATAACTTGCATTGAATCCGGAACCTTCAAGTGTGTATACATATATATTGGTTCAAAAGTAAATTTAAGGGTAAGCGAGTTAGGCAGGTCAATATACAAAGTATATTAAATATTAAATACATGAAATACAAATATAAATATATATATACATTTACATAAAAAAAAGGAAGTGATCTTCCTTGAAGGCGGAGGCTTGTCTCATCTGACGATGGAATCAATCTACAAACATTATTTTGAACCACCCAGAAACAGCTGTTGGATTTAAAATACTTTTCTTCAACCCCTTCAATTCTTGATATCATTTCTATTTTGTATAAGTCGGACCTTTTTGTATATAATATAGATAGATTGTGTGTGTGTATATGTCATTGCTCAGTTTTATTTCAAGATTTCTTGCCAATAAGGAAAGAGCCGGTTTCTAACCTACATCCAAGGCTCCTTCCTTGGAATTTCAACATCATCAACGGGTATTTTTGTTTGTTTGCTTGTATGTATGTATGTATGTATGTATGTATGTATGTATGTATGTATGCATGTATGCATGTATGTATGTATGTATGTATGTACCTATACCCCAATAAGGGTTGAAAATCGATTAGTGCTGTTCATTTCGTTCGGCGTGTGAGTGACGCAACACCATTCTAGATCTAACAGTACTCAGGCATTGATATGTGGTTAAGAAACTCGATTTGCAGCCTCGTAATTTTGGAATCAATCCTACTGCGCCGCAGCACCTGGGACATGTGTCTTTCTACTGTAGCCCCAGACCGATTAATACCATCAATCTACAGAGACATAATTAAATCTACCATGTTTATATACATACGCACACATACACACACACGTACATACACACATATACAACCGCGTGAGGTTGGGTTTGAATGATGTAACAGCACGTTGTCAACATTTAATAGTAACTTTTATTTCACAACGTGAGTCATTTTCAGGTTGGTCATGAATTAGAAAGTTTCCAAAGTCAACACAATTGAAAGGATAATTTTGTAGCATTCATAAATAGTTGATAACAAAAGCCCGGTATTTAAGCTTGCCAAGAGAGGAGTCAATATACACAATAGATTCATATCGGCCAACTACTACGCAATATTCAGGTTGAGTAAGAGTCGTGTAAATAACTATATTAACAGTAAGAAAGAGTACTGAGCTGGACTGCGGATTATCGCACACTGAAGATTGTTGCTAAAAATACATACTAATAGTAACCCTTTGAACAGAGACGTTCCTGAAGAATCTAGAATGGACTATCACGTGAAGAAGTCTGGCTGCTGATTGGTCCTTAACTTGGCCTCTCACGTGAACAAAGGTTGTGCTACGTCGTGAAGTTTACTTCGAATTCTGACGATTCGGTTTTGAGCCTTGCTACAATTGCAAGACCAAAAACCTTAACCACGCCACCATAACTATGTCCATTTTGCAACGATTCAACAACTCTGAGAACGTCTTAGTTTTAGTTCTTAGATAAACATATTGCAAGAATGGCTCTCCAACGCCATATTGTATTTCAATAGTTGTGTTATGACACTTCTATAAACATTTGATGGGAATAATCTTACAGAAATACTAGCAGTGTTTACTTAACGACTCTAGGCTACGTAACAGATCTATTGATGTGGAGTGGATACTGGATATCGATCGATTCTTTCTATTTACAAATTGTTCCTCTGTGTATTAATATTCCCAGAAGTGGAATTTTTCTTCCCCACTTTCTCCTTTCTCTCTCTCTTTCTCCCCCTCTCTCCCAATCTATCTATCTATCTATCTATCTATCTATCTATCTATCTATCTATCTATCACTCTTTCTTTCTCACTCATGCAGATATATATATATATATATATATATATATAAAT
>NC_069004.1:25286065-25288745 GCF_001194135.2 Octopus bimaculoides
TTTATATTTCATCCTCACATATTTACACACAAAAATATACACATAAGCGCACATATTTACTTCTTTTTCTTTTTTATCTCTCACAACTCTCTCTCTCTCTCTCTTCCTCATAAAAATATTCAGACTTTCGTTCTATATATCTCGCGCCTCTCTCTCTCTCTCTCTCTCTCTCACACACACACACGCACACACATACACACACACACACTGTCTTCCTCATATAAATCCACACTTGTGTCCATTCTATCTAACCACCTATCAATCTACCGGTCTGCCTATATACCTACATGCAAACTTTCCCACCTACCTTCATTCCTATCTATCTATCTATCTATCTATCTATCTATCTATCTATCTATCTATCTATCTATCTATCTGTCTGTCTGTCTGTCTATCTATCTAGCTATCTGAAAAGAACTCTGTGATATTGTCTATATCAAGACGTCAAGTAGGAGAGACGATATCAATTTGCCCTGATTTCCCACACAAAGTTAAACACTAAATATTCCGATGAAATGAAGTGACGGTTAATTAGACAGTTTTATTTGTTTATGGCCATCTCGACTGAGCCAGTTGGAAAAAATGTTTAGTATCAGTAGCATGGAATGGTTCACATTGATCTCATCAAAAAGACAGATTTATGATTTATTTATGTAATAAATACATAAATATCATATAATAATTTCGTACTTAGAAACGTATACGGTTGTTAAAGATAGCAGCCAAATCTCCCTCATCACACACCGATCAGGAAAGCGCTGGTATCTTTTATATTATCGTTTACCATGTTTTACTTAAACAAGTAAAACATTGGACTATGGCCATGCTGGGGCATCGTCTTGAAGGGGTTTAGTCGAACAAATCGGCCCCCTGTAATCGTTTGTTTCTATTTGTTTGTTATTTAGTCTATCAGTCTATTTTGCCGAACGACTAGATTAACGGGGGACGTGAGCAAACCGAAACGGGCCGCCAAGCGGTGGTGAGTTACAAGCATAAAAACGCAATCACGCACGCACATACACACACACACATACACACACTCACACATACATACATACATACATACATACATACATAGTACGTACGTATATGGACAACTATTCTAATCCTTACAACTGAGAACAGAATAATTGTTTCTGATAGAACAAGCATTTCAAAGGGAATATTCGTAGATAATCTTTCTGTACTTCTTTTCATTTTGGCACTAAATCCATTATCTTCCTCATGCAAAAAAACAAATGGTTACATGCTAGGATCTTAAACTGCTAGAGATATCAATGTTACTCATAATTTCTTTGTAGACGACCTGAAGATGTGTGCTAAAAGTGTTAACAAGGCCAAAAAACAACTGGAATTAATAACAAAATTTTCAGCTGATACAGGCATGGAATTTGGCCGAAAGAAATGTTCATATTTGGTTATAGAACGAGGTAAGTCAGTCCCCCAAACCCCAAACCTGTGCATCAACTGTCTCTCTATCTCCCCCATTCCACACAATGAATGTTACAAGTACCTAGGCATACATGAAAATGTATCATATGAAGGCACTGTGAATGAAGATAGAGTGACTCGAGAATATTACACCAGACTTAGGAAAATATGGCAGTCGGAATTTTCCTCTTACAACAAAACAATATCCTACAATGCATTTTCAGTACCAGTGGTGATCCCAACATTTGGGATACTTGATTGGTCTGTAGAGGAAATCCACTCCATAGATATCAAAACCCGCAAAATCCTGACAACAGCTGGGGACTTCCACAGAAACAGTGATGTTGACAGGTTCTACCTAAAAAGAAATGAAGGTAGAGGCCAGAGATCAGTGCAGACGGCCTTCGAACGTCGTATAGTATCATTCAGGCAGCACCTGCTGAGCAACATAGATGCGGTGCTGAAAAGTGAAGTGAGCAACATTGTACGAGTTGGCAGTGAGCTCCTCAAGAAGCACTCTCCTCCTGATGAACTCCCATACAGCCCTAAAACATCTGGATTTTCTTACCTCAGAGGGGACTTGGATGGAAAGCACTCAGCATACCAAAAAAGACCATGCATGAGTATTTACACGAAGCGCAAACTCTATTGGACATAAAACCACTATATCACATCACACTTTGAGGGCTGTGCGTTTGCAATCCAGTAACAGGAAATTGCCACGAACTACCTGATGAACAAGAGAGACAGTGACGGTCTTGTAATCCCAAGGCGCAACCGCCTGTGTAGGCTATGTCATGTTTCTGTGGAAGACATCACGCATGTGATTAGCAGCCGTCCTTAAATATCACGGTGCTACTGCCCTATGCGACATGATGTTGTAGCTAAAACAATGTACAATGCTATCCGCAAAAAGGACAGTCCTGAAATAAACTTAGAAAATCCCTCTGGAATACATTCATAAATACCAACTCAAGGAATACTGGTGGAATATTCCCCATCAAAACGTCTGTCAAATGTAAACATAACAGGCCGGATATTGTTGTTTGGGACAGAGGGGAAAAGGCATGTACCATCATAGAGGCCAGATGCCCTGTAAATATAAATATCTCTTTGAAAATCAGAAGAAAAGAGGATATCTATGGACAACTGCTACGAAACCTCCAGCTTCTATATCCAGACTATGAATTCATATTCATACCAATAATAATTGGAGCACTAGGTTTTGTTAGTAAATGCTTAAAGGAGA
>NC_069004.1:25288755-25292089 GCF_001194135.2 Octopus bimaculoides
AGACTATGAATTCATATTCATACCAATAATAATTGGAGCACTAGGTTTTGTTAGTAAATGCTTAAAGGAGAATCTGGATAAATTGGGATTTTCAGAAAGAGAAATCGACCGGCTAACCCGTACATTATAAATGCAATCTGAGAGTGGAACAGTAAAAATATGCAAGACTTTTCTCAAGTTCCAAATGTGAATTTGTCTGTGTTAGCTACATCCCAAAGATGGAGCCTTGTATCTTTTTTTAAATCGGCTCCCTCTTCAGTGGAAGACTTATAATAATTAAGAAATAGAAGAGACATACATACATACATACATACATACATACATACATACATACATACATACATATGAATGCCTTACTCGTGAATCAGTATGGCTTCCGTTGCAGTAGAAGCATCGCTGACATGATCTGCCTTCGCCAAATTCAGGAAAATGCATTGGGCAGAACATGCCTATGTATGCTGTGTTCATAGACTTCACAAAGACTTTAGACACACTATCTTGTGATGGACTTTGGGTGGCTCTTAAAGAACATAGAGATCTTAGAAGGTTCATCTACAGAATCAGGTCCCAGCACGACTGAATGCAGGCGTTCTTAGCAATACTTCAAGCGAATTTGTGGTGACAAATGGAGTTAAATAAGAGTGCGTACTTTCTTCAACACTGTTCTTCCTCTATCTCACAAAAGCGTTGGAAGTTGCCTTTGAGGGAATTGGAGGGGGAGGGATTTACATCTAGACGCCGCATGATGTTGATTTGTTCAATGCTGCGCAGTATAAAGCTGAGACGCGCACTGCAAACGTCCTAGTATGGGAGATGTTGTTCGCTGACGATAGTGCGCTAGCTGTCCACAACGCTGAAGATATGCAGAAACTGGTAGATAACTTTGCCAGAGCTGTGTAACAGCTCCGCTTAAAGATTAACATAAAAAAAAAACGAATGCTTGCGGAGAACCTAAATTCCTCTCTTACAGAAAATAAACATTCATGTCTTTGATAAGATCTTGCCAAACAGGTCGGATTGGACGAAGTGGTTTCGTTGGATACCCTCCGCGTTCACCAGACCTTACACATTTAGACTTTTTTATGAGGATACTTAGACAAAGTCTACGTTATGAAACTTGCAACGGTCGCTGATTTGAGAGCAGCCATTGAACGAAAACGGACATGAATTGGTGGCCCTGAGCAAAACATTCAAATACCTAAGCATCGTTATCTCAGTTGATGCAAAATAGACCAGGAAATTACATACAGAATAAGCAGAATTAGTGCGTCATTTGGTAGACAGCAGAAGAGTTTGTGGGAAAACGGGCATGTTTCCATACGTGTCAAATGTAAGGTGTACCAGGCTATAGTGCTTTATTCCCTGTTGTATGGAGTTGAAACCTGGATAGTCTATAAAGCTCTAGCAGACAAGTTACATGCATATATGATGAGACAGCTACGACGAATCATGAATATTATCCGTCTTAACAAGATCAAGAATGAAGAGACCCTATGGTGACAACGCGGAGCAATGGAATCGCAAATATCACGAGTCAATTCGTTTGGTATTTGTGTGCGTTTTCATTCAATGGCTGCTCTCAAATCAGCGACCGTTGCAAGTTTCATAACGTAGATTTTGTCTAAGTATCCTCATAAAAAAGTCTAAATGTGTAAGGTCTGGTGAACGCGGAGGGTATCCAACGAAACCACTTCGTCCAATCCACCTGGTTGGCAAGATCTTATCAAAGACGGATCTAGCATCGCAATGGTAGTGTGGGGGGTGCCCCATCTTGCTGAAAATAAAACTCCTCATCTTCAAAGTTTTCTGAAACACTTGGCATGACAGACTGTTGCAGTAATTTGAGGTAAACAGGACCAGTCACAGTAGGGTCAAAAAAGAATGGTCCAATTAATCCTCTTGACGATAAGCCACACCACACTGCAACTCCTGGTAAGCTAACATGTATGTATGTATGTATGTATGTATGTATGTACGTATGCATGTACGTATGTGTGTATGCATAAATATATATATATATACATATATATATATACAAAGGCATACATACACATATGAATATGTATGTACGTATTTACATATATATATATATATATATATATATATATACACGCACACACACACACACACACACACAAGTTTATATGCTTACATATGTATGTGCGTGCATGTTTATAATAACAATGTTGTATTTGCGTGTATTTCTACTTTCAAAATAGCATTCACAGACTGAGAAAACATAACATATTGCTTACTGTATATCTGTTTAGCCTACTTTGCATCGCATCACCAAAGGTTTCATAACAGGAAACAATCCTCAGTCAAAGACAGCCAGTAATAGTAACCCCGCCACTCAAGAAATGCAGCATTGGTACGTCGTCTCGGTGGTGACTTCTAGTTGACTACATCTGAGTTGTCATTTATTTAACTTCCGGTGGTGTGACGAGTCACGTCTGAGAATTTAATCCGTTTGGAGTATTCTGTTATATTTGGAGAGATGAAACTCATCATGATGACACTTATTCATTGAATCCGTCTCTTGTTTAGAAAGACTTCTGAATTTTTCAACGTTGCACAAATTGAAAAAGCTTTCCCCTCTTATATTTGTTATTGTAGGCTAAAGTGGACTTTGGAATTTTAAAATTAACTTGTCTCCAGTTACCACCAATGCAGCTGTGATGTGTCTGATTTATTTGCAAGTAAATTAGTTATTATTTCTAGCTTCATTTGCATTTTAAAAGCTGCTCATTCTAATTATGTCGAAAGACAGCAGATCTTAGTGTAGTAGTATTGCTGCCGTCCGGTATACAGCAAGCCCATGGTTTAATTCATGTAGGTGACTCTGTGCACTTTTCTTCCAGCTAAGAGATATTTTACCTGATATATTACATGTTATTATTTTTAACGTTATTCAGGCGGCGAAGTAGCTAAATCGTTAACATGCAAGAGTGGCTGTGTGGTAAGTAGCTTGCTTACCAGCCACATGGTTCCGGGTTCAGTCCCACTGCGTGGCACCTTGGGCAAGTGTCTTCTACTATAGCCTCGGACCGACCAAAGCCTTGTGAGTGGATTTGGTAGACGGAAACTGAAAGAAGCCCGTCGTATAAATATGTATATATATATGTTTGTGTGTCTGTGTTTGTCCCCCCAACATCGCTTGATAACCTATGCTAGTGTGTTTACGTCCCTGTAACTTAGCGGTTCGGCAAAAGAGACCGATAGAATAAGTACTAGGCTTACAAAGAATAAGTTCTGTGGGTCGATTTGCTCGACTAAAGGCGGTGCTCCAGCATGGCTGCAGTCAAATGACTGAAAGAAGTAAAAGAGTAAAAGA
>NC_069004.1:25293770-25295587 GCF_001194135.2 Octopus bimaculoides
CATACTCATACCAATACTTTATTTTCCAGGGGGGAAATAGAAATGATTATCATTCCACGTTAAAAAAAATATTTTCAAGATCATTGTTCTTACTAATATCTCTAATATTCTTATTGTATATCATTTTTTTTATGTCTTCCTCATTCGGTTATTTTATATCTGCAATTAGAGATTTTTGCCTTGTTTTTATCTTATCATTATTTAATATTTCTTCGTTTTATTATCTGTTGCAAATATATTTTGTTATGACTTATTTCTTATTATTTCATATTTCTTCCTTTTTTTTGTTGTTTTCGCTTTCTTCCTTTCTTCTCTTTAGAACAATAAACAGTTATGTTTCTTTGCTTTTTCAATATAAAGATGTTTTGTCGTTCATAAAACAATTGAAGCATTTTATGTGTGTTCTGTTTCGGCTGGTAATTACACACATTCGAAGAATGATATTGCAATCGTCAATCTTGATATCATCAATGGCAATAAAATTATCAATAGAAACAGAAACATTAGCTACAGCTACAACAACAGCATTATAAGCTGAAGTAACATTAACAACAACAACATAGCCAACATTATCAATATTATCAATATTATCAATTGCAAGCCTACTTAGTCAACAAGGGAGCACTAAGTGACTGCTCGACTTGCGATAAACAACAGTCAACTCTCCACCAAATAACACTCCACTGATTTTAATATGAATTTAGACGAGGCGGGGAGCTGGTAGAATCGTTAGCACGCTGGATGAAATGCTTAGCGGCATTTCACCTGTCTTTACGTTCTGAGCCGAAATTCCGCTGAGGTCGACTTTGCCTTTCATCCTTCCGGGGTCGATAAAATAAGTACCAGTTGAGCACAGGGGTCGATATAATCGACTAGTCCTCCCCCACTCACGAAATTGCTGGAACTTGCCAGACTCTTTAATACTCTGGGCAAAATGCTTAGCGGCATTTCGTCCGCACTTATATTCCGCCAAGGTCGACTTCGTCTTTCATCCTACCGGATTTGATAAAATAAGTACCAGTTGAGTATTGGGTCGATTTGATCGACTTAGCCCCTTCCCGAAATTTCTAGCCTTGTACCAAAATCTGAAATCAATTTTATGAATTTAGTCAGAAGAGAAAAGTCAGTAACTATTTTTTCCCAGAGCTTTTGGAGCTGGTGTGAAGACGGAAGGAAGTTATACTCTGACTACGAGTCTGGAAGGAATATTTGTGAGAGATTTAATTTCTCCAAACGCACCAGAGAATCAGAAAGTGGTGATCTTAAATCATGCAACGCCTCTCAAATGAAAAAAAAAAAAATCATGGGAAATAAATAAAAGCAAGACCGCAGGGTTTTACATCCCATAAATTAGAAACACTGGTTGCAACTGATAAGGAAAGAAGGACCACGGGAGCTTCGTGTATGAACAGGAAGTAGTAGGAGAAAAAAACTGGATGAGAGAGGTTGAAAGAAAGAAGGAGGAAATGTGGAGGAAAGGTGGGAGAATGAGGGAGTCAGATGAAGAGCGAGAATTACGTGAGAATGGAGTTGAAGGATGAGATAAGGTTTATTGAACTAAGAGAAGATGTAGGAGTAGAAGGGAAAATATCCATTTAAGCATGTCGATGACAGACTCATTTAACAATCATTATCTTTATCCAGGGATTCATCACTCGTGAAGGAAGAACTCCTCCCCGGACTCTACACCGCTGTCTGTCTCCGGCCAGTTCTGACCATATAGACCCCAAGTGGCGGGTGAGATCATCTTGCCATCATGTCTTTGATTGGCTTCTTGGTCTTGTCCATTGTCTTGGTATCCATTACGTCACCTATAT
>NC_069004.1:25296333-25297476 GCF_001194135.2 Octopus bimaculoides
TATATATATATATATATATATATATATATATATATATGTATATATACACATACCCATATGTACAATGTATATAGATATAAGCATATATACACACACATATACTCGCACACACACGCACACACATATACACACACACACGCCACACATAAACACACATGGATACGAGGACATATATATGTAAGTATATATACGGTAAACGCAATGATCAATATAAAGAGCAGAGTTTGACAAATTAGCTTCAGGCTTTGACAGAATGAGATGGCAAATTAACATTTGACGCGTTAGACCATCATCAAAGGTAAACCATAAGTATGGACGATGAGAGAAAAGTTAGTATAAAGAACAGAGAAGAACGTTAGAAAAAAGGTGGAAATGCTGTTCTATGCAGGGAATAGAATATATATATATACATATACACACACGCATATATGTATATGTATATATATGTACAAAGAGAGAGAGAGAAAAATAGATAGTTGCGTAAATACATAGATTATAGATAGATATAGTAGGCATTGGTAAGCCACCCCGATGTCCTTGCCAAGGAAGCACTATGAGTTGGTCATAAAGAAGTAGCACTGTGGTTTCGTACGATGGGAGAGATAGCACTTCATCAGATGAGTGAAATCGCGGAAAATCGGGACGAATTTCATCCTAGTGTCATGGACGGACTATAAAAAGCAGCATACGATAACCTGCGAGATATCAATATACACATACTTTTTCACGTCTGGCCGTATAGCCTTCTTTGTTTTTTTATTTCACTGTTTTGTTTTCCTGTCTTGTTTTTTGTCCGCCACTACACTCCTCCATGGAACAAATTTAATTTGTGTCCGTGGGAAGAGCCATTGTAACGATGCGTCCTGCCCTAACTCTTCGAAACGCCAGTGTTATAATGGTGACAGCTGATGAAGGATATGTTTTCTATGTGGCCTGCTTGTTTCTTGTACCATGTTTATCATTTTGTCCATGTTCTTTTGCAACGTCCTGTACCCAGATATGTATCTATATGTACATGTAGATGAAGGTATGTACATACATGTACATATATATGCATATACTCATATATTATTTGTGTGTATATATATATATGTGTGTGTGTGTGTGTATGTATGTATATATGTATGTATATACATATATATG
>NC_069004.1:25298049-25298759 GCF_001194135.2 Octopus bimaculoides
TATATATATATATATATATATATATGATTTTAGACTCCGTGAAGTTTTATAGCGACTATACTTATTTGATCTCGCTTTATATCAATAAGTTAATTAGTCCAACGGCTGGCTGAAAATTGATCAGTTACAATACTGCACATTTCGAATGGATGTCGATCAATAATCAGAAGATGAAATCAAAAGACGACGAAAAAAGACTACCAGAAACTCAAAAAATCAGATACAAACAACAAAATATACACATGAATACATGTATGTATGTATGTATGTATGTATGTATCTATGTATGTATGTATTTGTAGGAAAGAGTATAGCGATACTAAAAAAGAGATAGAAAAAAAAAATGTCTGAGACAACGTAACTATTCTTTGATAAGATCTAACAACGTATAAGAAGTAGATCTTTACGTGACTTCACAGTCTAAAGAGCGATTAGGTTTTCTGTATGCGCGTGTCCGTGCATGTACGTGCTTGTGCAAATGCGTATGTGCGTCTGTATATATCTGTGTGTTTGCGTTCGTGCGTGTGTGCATGTGTATATATGTGTATATTTATTTATATACCTATATGTGCGTGTGAGTGTGTGTGTTTCTTCATGTAAAAATATCTATGCTATACATATATACATGTAAGATTATAACTTACATAAATTTATAAGTATATATATATAAATACACACACACACACACACACACACACACATATATGTAT
>NC_069004.1:25298769-25298986 GCF_001194135.2 Octopus bimaculoides
GTATATATGTATGTATATACATATATATGAGTGTTTGTGTATGCGTGTGGTGCGAGTGTATGTGTGTGTGTGTTTACGTACATACACTCACAGTCTACTTTTATGTATTAAGTACCGTTCCACTGTTCCAACCCTTTGATCCATAGCTTTCACTGATCCGTATACATGCATACATGCATACTATATGTATATACATATGTATATATGTATATATATA
>NC_069004.1:25300101-25301411 GCF_001194135.2 Octopus bimaculoides
ACCCTTTGATCCATAGCTTTCACTGATCCGTATACATGCATACATGCATACTATATGTATATACATATGTATATATGTATATATATGAGCATACACCTACATAAACACTTGAATAATCATATGTTTAATGCTTTCATGTGGAATATGCTACCCATTTCTAAATATTATGTGAAGTATTCTGTGTTTTATATATATGTAAGTTTATTACATAATATATAAATGTCATATAGGTGTGTGTGCGCGCACGTATGTGAAGGTACGTAGCTTAGTGGTTAAGTTATTCGGCTCACGATCATAAAATCTTGAGTTCGATTCACGGCAGCGCGTCGTGTCCTTGAGCGACACACTTTATTTTACGCTGCCCCAGTCCACTCAACTGGCAAAAATGAGTAGTGCCCGAATTTCAAAGGGCCAGCCTTGTCACACTCTGTGTCATGCGTACGTTGTTTTAACGAGCTCCTTGTTCCATTGATCAGATCAACTGGAACACGCGCTGTTGAAAACGACGGAGTAATATGTGTGTGTGTGTGTGTGTGTGTGTGTGTGTGTTTGTGTGTGTGTGCGTGTGTGTGTTTGAAAGAGTGGTAAGATTAAGGATAGCTGACTTCCTGGAGACCCCCAAACTCCTAAATGCAAATCAGCATGGCTTTCGCTGTGGCAGAGACTGTCTAACACAGCTCTTATACCACATTGAAGATATACTTAAAGCCTTGGGAACAGGTTCGAACTCCAGTGTCATATATTTTGACTTCAGTAAAGCTTTCGACAGGGTTGACCATAATATCTTACTCTCAAAGTTGGCAAATGTTGGAATCCGTGGAAAACCTCTACACTGGATTAAGTATTTCCTGAAGAATACAACACAAGAAGTTGTGGTCGATGGAGTCCACTCAAGCCATGCAAAAGTCACCAGTGGTATCCCTCAGGGGACTGTCTTGGGCCCGCTCCTCTTTATAATTTATATAAATGACCTTTCCAGAGTCGTAAATCACTGCAAAGTGAAAATATTTGCTGATGGCACTAAGCTCCAGCAAATCTTCAATGAAGAAGAAGACTGAACCCAACTCCAGTCTGATCTATATGCTGTGAGTCAATGGGAAGACAAAAACGAAATACATCTGAACAAGGGAAAATTTGAACTGAATCGATCTCCTTTGTTATATATCAAAATTTAGATAAGAGCTTTGACGCTAATATCCATATGTATTAAAATATATATTTAATATATTTAATATATATGGATATTAGCGTCAAAGCTCTTATCTAAATTTTGATATATAACAAAGGAGATCGATTCAGTTCAAATTTTC
>NC_069004.1:25301829-25302778 GCF_001194135.2 Octopus bimaculoides
ATAATGTCTTACGTTTAAGATGATTCCCATGCTTTCCCTGATGAGACGGTTACAATTTTAATATCAAAGATCCCTATGGATCACACAGGTTGTAATCCTTTGAAACATATGTAGGAATAAAGTATGCAATTATAACATGCGTTTTCTCCAATCCTTAAATTCTTAAATATACTCAAATAACCAAAATTTCAAGGAGTTCCTGCCTTAAAAACAGGAGCTAACCACAGTTATTTTGTGTTCTTTGCTACATTGGTTTCTATTAACCCATTTATTCTATCAGAAGAATTTTTATTCATTAAGATAGAAGAAATACACATAATTATATATATATATATATATATATATATAAACCACAAACATCTAAACAAGCACTCACTCTCGCATCGAACTATATTTAAATATACATTATCTATATATCTATATATCTATTTTTTTACATTGTATATTTATTGTATTTTATTTTGTTTGTATATTCATATTTGTGCCTTGTTTGTTTTCGTCGCTTTTGAAGCGCCCGTGCCATTCGAAACATTGCGTACGACCCATTGCCGCGTCACTGTATGTTTGCAGAAGCATGCTCAATGTCACTGTAGCAGACTTGCCAAGTTTGATGCAAAATTTCACGTTGGCTCTTTGTTTCTGTCCACGACAAAATCGCAGACTACAACATACACAAATTTCACAACTTGTTAAATAAATACAGCGATGTCACTCGTCACACTGCCTCATGACAGGTAATTGTGTGCTGCCATCTGTCGACGCCCTACAAAACTAGTCTGGAAGCGTTTTAATACCACCTCATGTGCGGGGGAGCGTGTGTGTGTCTGTGTATCTGCGTTTGTCCCCCATCACCGATTGACAATTGTCGTATATATACATACATACACACACATACATACATACATTCCTCCATGGCAAGATTTAATTTGTGTATACAAATTTAATTTGC
>NC_069004.1:25302878-25304494 GCF_001194135.2 Octopus bimaculoides
GGGGTCCATGTAATCGACTAGCTCCTTCCTTTAAAGTTTCAGGCCTTGAGCCTTTAGTACAAAGGATTATTAAATAATACTAGGAATTTATGAAAAAATGTTTAAAATATTTTGTGCATCTTAGAAGTTGAGTAACTAGTTTAGTGCAACGGAGAACTAGGATAACTGGTTTATTGAACATCAGTTTTAACAACAAAATCCTGTGTGGACCTTCAATGGTCATATAGTCTCTGGTTGAGAACTCCTGAGGTAGAAGCTCCATCGTTGTCATAAATGTGACTGATGAATAAATAAAATATGTGATAGCATGTAGTTTGGTTGCTGTGGTGTAGTTCCGAGGTTGAATTGCACAAATGGTAGGCAAATTGATTTTGTAAAAAGTAGGCATTGGGTCAAGACTGAAAATGTGAAGACTTGGCAATAACTCAAGCAAATTTTACTGTGAATTTGTTGTTATAGGTAGATTTTGCTGTAATATATAACTAATTTTTGTATTATTTTATTTATTGTACTAACTATTGTACTATTATTTTTTATAATCTATTTTCAAATTGCTAATTATTAATTAATAATTAAAAATGAAGTTTTTTGAAGTGCAAAAAATATTTTGAGTTATTTTTTTTTTAATAGAAGTAACAAATAACAAATAGAAGTAATAACTTGTAATAATTTTTTTAGTTTTAATAGAAGCTAATATTTTCTAAATCTAAATATTTTATTTGAATTTTTATCCTTAGCTGCGTATATTAATTAAAAATTTTCTTGTTCTGTACTTGATCAGATGTAATAACCTGTCCTGAACTTTTCCAAGTGTAATAACTTGTCTTGTACTTGTCCAGGTTTATAATCTTAAGAATATTATTTCTCTTGCTCGCGTTTTTCCCTTTAATAGTTGACATGTGTGTCGTGAACCCAAATTTGATTTGGCAGATGCTTGGCACCATGGGAGATGGATTGACATTCAGGAATCTATTGTTCCATGAAATGATAGAAGCATCAGACCTGCCAAAGTACAGACCTGTACAGACAAAGTACAGACAAAGTACAGACAAAGTACAGACAAGTACAGACCTGCCAAAGTACAGAACGTGTAGACGTCCCCATGCAGGAGTCTCTCCTCACCGCTTGGTGAAGGGATGTGAACATTTTCCACGATTGTTTTCCCCCTCCCACCACCACCAAGAAGACAAATGCTTCAAAGAGATGCACAGTATGTAAAGCAGAAGGGAAACATAAGGAAACTAGATACCATAGTTCACAATGTGATATACCACTCTACCACACTAAAGTCAATATTTAAATTCACGTGATTGCAAATACATGAAGTTGATCTGACTTGTGCTGTCAAGTTTTCTTATTCAGGAATAATACCGCATGAGCGTCCTTCACAGAGATTTATTAATAGTTTAGGTAAATAAGCAGGCCTTGAACTAAAGCGATTGACGTAAATATACGCCGAACGTTATCTTGCTTAGGTTAAAGGCGGCGAGCTGGCAGAAACGTTAGCACGCCGGACGAAATGCTTAGAGGTATTTCGTCTGCCGTTATGCTCTGAGTTCAAATTCCGCCGAGGTCGACTTTACTTTCATCCTTTCGGGGGTCGATAAATTAAGTAC
>NC_069004.1:25304770-25313938 GCF_001194135.2 Octopus bimaculoides
GCCAAGAGTAGAAAAGAATATTGCTTAGGTTACACTATGCTTCGAAAAAATACGATGAAATGGTTATGATTGGAACGGATTTGACTAAAGAAAAGGAATATATGTATGTACGCATGTATATATATATATGTATGCATCTGTATGTAGTCTTTGTGATTGTCTTTGTCCCTCTCCCCACCACTTAACAACCATCGTTAGTTTGTTTACGACCCCGCAACATAGCAGTTCGGCAATGAGTTCAGTAAAATAAGCACCATACTTACTAAGAAAAAAAAAAGGTAAAAAAAAATCTGTTTGACTAAAATCATTCCAAGCAGTGCCTCAGCAAGACTAAAGCTTAATGACTAAATCAAGAAAATATAAGAAATGACAATTTCTCCGATCCACACTTCTTTCTATTCTTACAGACCTCACTCTTATGAGAAACCCTGGTTTAACAGACTAGACATTTCAGGCTTAATGAATACTGGATGTTAAATAAAACTGGCACAACGACAGGTGTTCCAGTTGATCCAATCATTGGAACAGCCTGCACGTGAAATTAACGTGCAAGTGGCTGAGCATTTCACTGACACGTGTACCTTTAACGTAGTTTACAGGGAAATCCAGCGTAACAAAGAACGTGACAAAGCTGGCCCTTTTGAAATGCAGATACAACTCCTTTTTTCCAGGTGAGTCGACTGGAGCAACGTAACATAAAGTGTCTTGCTCGTGGAAACAACGCGCCGCCGGGTATCGAACTCACGACTTTATACTCATTAGTCGGTTACCCTAACCACTAAACCACGCGCTTTCACCTGACTGTTAGATATGTCGAACATTCACTTTCCTTCAAGGCCAATTTGCACCCTGATACATATATAATTTCCAGCAGGTAGACATACTCAGTATGTCCTTTGATTGATACACACACACACACGTGCGATTCTTTTCGTCTGTGTTTCTCCCTCTGACAATCGGTGCTCCGGTGTCGGTTTGTTTATATCCCCGTAATGTATCGGTTCTGTAAAAGAACCGTTAAATTAAGGAATCACTAGAACAAGTACAGGGATTTGAAAAAAAAAGTAAATAAAACAACATAAGTACTAGGATCGATTTATTCGACTTAATTCTTCGAAGGTAGTACCCCAGGATGGCCGCCGTCCGATGACTTTTTTAAAAAAAAGTGAAAGATAAAATAGGGGATTAAGGAATTTATGAGCATAAACAAAGCGTGCGGGCATTAATCTAGCCTTGTAAAAACAAAAAAAAGTTATAATATACAATTTACGCCATGTTAAGACTGGATAAATGAATGAATAAATAAATAAATAAATAAAATGGGGTTTCCCAAGGCGCTGGTTAATCCCAATCATTGTTAATTTTCCATTTATCACCTTGACTAAAATCGCTCGCTGTGAGAATTATCTCCCCTGTTCAATCTTTAATCTCTCATATATCATTATTGTTTTCTGCTCTTCCAGAGAAGCATGGCTTTTCGCCGTTTATCTTCGTGTTTCGGCAG
The DNA here is from genome assembly GCF_001194135.2 of Octopus bimaculoides. Lineage (NCBI taxonomy): Eukaryota > Metazoa > Mollusca > Cephalopoda > Octopoda > Octopodidae > Octopus > Octopus bimaculoides. The sequence goes on from NC_069004.1 coordinate 25,306,275, forward strand.
AACCCTGTTAAAATGTTCTCAGCCACAGCCACTGGCATCGATACGGATGTCATCTCATTTTCCCATAGACGATTCTCTCTTTGGATTAACCGATGAACAGAAACAAGTAAATTATATTTTTAATTTAATTATCATAGAATTCTCTTCTTCGTTTTCCCCTTCAAGAAATATTACGATGCTATCGTTGTTAAGCCTGAGGTCAGCCTTGGTCGGACTCACCTTTATGGTCAATGGCGTGCTGGCTTTGACCATACTTTTCTCATTTTTCAGACCTAGTGTATTAAATGAGGGAAACACTTCCGCCCGAATCTGTTTATTTTTTCAAACGTAATTTGCAAATGATTTAGGGTTAGGGTTTAGCTGCTACTTCTAGTAGAATGACCCCTCCCCCTTGTTTTTGTTTCCTCATAACGTTCATAAAGGTAAATATTTTTAAATGAAATTTTCTGTAAATGCTTTGAGATGATATATATATATATATATATATATATATATATATATATATATATATATATATATATATATATATATAGCGTGTGTGTGTGTGTGTGTTTCGAGCACTGTGCAGGTGTTATGTTTTACGTAATTTTGTGCAAATTGAAAAGGTACCTGACCTTCTACACAATAACCAAAACTTGCTAGAAATAGCAGCTAAATTTTCCTCACATTACAACCTCCAGTCTTTTTCTGTATCGAACGCATTTTTAAAAACGGTAGGAGCACGTATGTGTGATTTAGCTGCTATTTCCAGCGTATTTAGCGACTATGTAGAAGCTCTCAGTTGTTTGTCTATAAATTGGTTAGTGTCGTTTAAATTGCCATAGTTAGTAATAATACTGCTGTAACACTAACCAATAAACGAGGAGCATCTACATGATGGCTCATGTTAGAAATAGCAGCCAAATCTTCCAAATCACATTCTACTGACTTTAAACTTAAAAAAAAAGGCACTTGGGTAATATCCTCTTTGACCCCTTCTTCTACCAAAGATGTGATGGTCACTACTGGATAGTCTTTAACTATAACTTTACTCGATCACGGCTGACTTTGGGCTAACAACAGCCGCTGATGGTTATGGAGCGAAGTTCGTATCTCTGTCTAGACAATTAGTTTTTAATTACTCTTGTAAAAATTAAATAAACTTTATGCGTGGCTTTGCACTCAGATGGAAGTTAATATTATCAAAACAACAGCACGTAATCTAGCATCTGGGCGAACCCGTAACCTTCTCGTAGGCTTGTCTCATTGTTACGTAACAGTTTTTCATTACCAAGCATATTCAATATATAAAAGCAAATCAGACCAAAACAAATGAAAATAGGGAGATCTTTCGGAGAATGTGTATCAAAACTGAAAGCATTTGTTCGGCAATTTCTGAAAAGTTTTTTTCTTTTTTTTTTCTTCAGCTGAATCGCTTATATTCATGTATTTTTTTTTTTTTAATTTGGTAATTTTTCAGATTAACATCCGCACGATCTTCACTGGGGTTTTAGGGTCAGGGTTAGTTTTAGAGTTAGGTTTAGGGTTAGGGTCACGATTAGGGTTTTAGGGTTAGTTTTAGAGTTAGGTTTAGGGTTAGGGTCACGATTAGGGTTTTAGGGTTAGGTTTAGGGTTAGGGTCACGATTAGGGTTTTAGGGTTTGGGTTAGGGAATTCCGTCCCTAACCATAACCCTAACCCTAAACACTAACCCTAACCATAACCCTAACACTAACCCTAACAACTTAGGGTGGAATTCTAGTTTAAGCACCCCATGTAACTCCCCACCGCCAGCACCACATGAGTTTTTTATTTTTTCGAAATTTATTTTCAAAACAGAATTTTTTTGCTTAAATCCCAACAATGGACCACCATTGAATGTATTCCATTAAATGTGTTTATGGGGAGAAAAATATTAAAAGGCATCAATACAGGGGCATAGCTGTGTGGTAAGAAGCTTGCTTCCCAGCCACTTGTGTGGCACCTTGGGCAAGTGTCTTCTGCTGTAGCCTCAGGCTGACCAAAGCCTCGTCAGTGGATTTGGTAGATGGAAACTGAAAGAAGCCTGTTGTATATATATTTATATGTATACATAGGGTTAGGGTTATATGTATGTTTATGCTTGTGCCTTTGTGTCCATGTTTGTGCCCCCTCCCCCCACTACCACCACCATTGCTTGACAACCGATGTTAGTGTGTTTACATTCTTGTAACTTGGTGGTTCAGCAAAAGAGACCAATATAATAAGTACTAGGCTTACAAGGAATAAGTCCTGGGGGCGATTTCTTCAACTAAATAAAACCCTTTAAGGTTGTGTTCCAGCATGGCCACAGTCAAATGATTGAAGCAAGAGAAAGAATAAAAGAAAACATGTCAGAATGACGAAGAAACGAAGAAAGTGTATCAGGTGGTCATAAGGTGTGCTAAAAACAACAGCTAAATCACCCTTAAATCATACAAAAATTTTTTTGTTTCATAATTGTATGATTTCCTGTGTGTAGAACACAAATTCACAAAAGGTGTGAAGGCATATAGATTAGTGGTTTGGCTATTTAGCTCACAATTTCAAGGTCATGAGTTCGATTCCTGATGATGCACTGTGTCCTTGAGCAAGTCGTTTCATTTCATGTTGCTCTAGTCCCCTTAGCTGGCAAAATTGAGCTGTACCTGTAATTCAAAGAGCCAGCCTGTCACATTCTGTGTCATGCCAAATCTTCCTGAGAACTACGTTAAAGGTATGCATGTCTGCAGTACTCAGCCATTTGTATTTTAATTTCACCAGCAGGCTGTTCCGTTGATTAGATCTACTGGAACACTTGTCATGATAACCGACAGAGTGCCAATCAGATACACTGGTTCTTGAGAAAATGCAGGATGACCATCACTGGAAAGCTTGTCAAAACCCCAGGTAAATTAGTTGGTTGAACCAGAATGCTTGTGCTCACTAAGGTTAAACAATAATGTATTCAATTTTATTCAAATCACAGTTTCATTCTAATTACTTCATTATAATTAAACATCATCATCATCGATTTATTTTGTTTATTATTTCATTTTAGCTTCGAGAATCCGTTTTCCAGTTTGTCCAGAAGGAACTTGCTCCAAAAGCTCATGAAATTGATTGTAATAATAACTTCAAGGAAATACGGGTAAGTTACCAAACCTCCAAGGTGTTTAATGTCAAGGTGGTTCTTTTCGCTCTCCCATCCTATCACTCTTTCTCCTGCCTTCTTTCTCCCATCCTTCCTCTTCTCTCTCTAACCTCTCTCCTCTCTCACCCTCACTTTCCTCGTCCTTACTCCCCCACCGCACTTTCTCACTCCAACATCTAAGTCCATTCTGGTTTGATTTCAGTCTAACTCCAAATTAACTCACAACAGTTATTAAGCTCTCAGCAAATGGAATAATCCAATAGAATAATCCACATTTTTTGAGCCAATATTCCAACAGAGTATTCCACATCTGACATGTTGATGTTGCATACATAGATATGTCCTAAATCAAAACTCCAGGTATAAAAAAAAAAGAAAAAAACGATCATTCTTCTTATTGATAGGAAGGCACTCATTAACACTTTCTATATTTCATTAAATTTGCCAACCTTCATCCGTTTCCAAATGAAGTAATTCAAACACAAACAGCCCAATGGGCTGACAGGTTTCCATGGAAGGTTGCAAATAAATATGACCTCTTGTATGAGGGCAACCATTTACTCTTTACTCTTTTACTCTTTACTCTTTTACTCTTTTACTTGTTTCAGTTATTTGACTGTGGCCATGCTGGAGCACTGCCTTTAGTCGAGCAAATCGACCCCAGGACTTATTCTTTCGAAGCCTAGTACTTATTCTATCAGTCTCTTTTGCCGAACCACAAAGTTACGGGTACGTAAACACACCAGCATCGGTTGTCAAGCGATGTTGGGGGGGACAAACACAAACACATACATATATATCCATATATACGACGGGCTTCTTTCAGTTTTCCGTCTACCAAATCCACTCACAAGGCTTTGGTCGGCCCAAGACTATAGTAGAAGACACTTACTTGCCCAAGGTGCCACGCAGTGGGACTGAACCCTGAACCATGTGGTTGGTAAGCAAGCTACTTACCACACAGCCACTTCTGCGCCTGTTTATGATTTACATGCAAAGGCAAAACAATGAGACCTGAACACAAACACACACACACTCATTCATGTAATCTTCTTTCTGTTTCTCGCCACCAGTTCTACTCACAAGTCTTTCATCTTCCTGGGGTTATAGTAGAAGGCACTTGCTCAAGGTGTCACACAGTGGACCTGAAGTAAAAGAATCCAGTACATTCTAGAAACTAGTTTGCATTAGGAACAGCATCCAATTAGGCAGATATTGGAGCGTGATGCATTCCTCTAACTCATCACATCCTATCAAACCATCCAACCCATGACTACATGGAAACTGGACGTTAAATGTAGATAGTGATGATTATGTGTTTGTGTATGTCTCAACATGCCTACTTTTTGTATCCTACCATTGGTTGGTATATATAGAATTATGCAGCAGAGGTTTAATCAATGTGTTCACATGACATACTTTGCAAGACTACCAAACGCTCTCTATCTGGCTACTACTGACTACTACACTTTATAAGAGTTCAGCTAGTCCATTCTTCAATCTGCTAGGGGTGCCAATGACTCTTGCCACAACACTACCCATTGACACTTCCTGGGCAGAAATGAAATTTGTTTATCTCTCACAATAACAATATGTCCTGCAGTTCAGCAGTTCTACATATAAAGAAAGACCAGTCAAATGGAAGTACCTGGTATTTAAAAATTATTGAGAGTCTGCACCAGAAATCACACCCCATGGTAGAATACTGCTTTGACCCTCTAGCATTCAGATTACTCTGTCAAGCGTAACGCTTTATTATATTCAAATTGTTTCGAATTAATCATGCATTATCTCATAGCTTTTGAGATTGTGAGGATGTGATTGTCTATTTTCAGACTGATATAGTAAAGTAGGTGTGAGAGGCTGTATCTGACCAGTTTGAATATAAAACAGATAGAATATTTGAGTCTGATAACCTTATCCAGGGTTTTATTACTCCTAAAGGAGGACCCCTCCCTGGACTCCTTCTACCACTGTCTATCTCTTTGCCAGTTGTGGCCACACAGGCCCTGAGTAGGGGGTGAGATTATCTCACCTTCTTGTCTTTGGTCAGCCTCTTCATCTTGTCCATTGTCTTGGTGTCTGTTACGTCACCTTGATTGTCCATCTGTTGTCCTTATGGCAGTGAAACACAGGCTCTCAGCACTGCCATCAGGAATGTCCTGATTGTAGCCCAACGGAAAATGGAACGAATTATGCTCAGCATCACATTGTGGGACACAAAAATCAATGCTTGAATTTGACAGCACAGAAGAGTCAACAATGTCATGAGAACCATCAAGTAGAACAGGGCCTGATATGGCCAATTTAAATGCTAAAGGGTGAAGAATCATCTAACTCATGCCAGCATGTAAAAAGTGGATGTAAAAAGCAATGCTGATAATTACTTAACCACATTTCTGTATTCATTTGTTCATATTATATTTTATCATGATCCAAGTTGTTTCCCCTCCTTCCCTGGGGGACAGTTATAAAGTTACCATTAATTTTATTTTACTTTTTTTTTCATCTGCAATTTAGGAATTCTGGTTAAAATGTGGTGAAATGGGTCTGCTTGGAATCACAGCTCCCAGTAAGTATATTGCTGAATCTATCTCTCACATCTCACCTAACACAGCTAACAAATAGGAATAGAAAAACTACTAATAATGATAACATTGAAAAATACCTTAGGAATGAGAACCCAGGTTCAAAATTTCCCCAAGACACCTGATGAAGGCTGGAGGATATATCAGCCGAAACGTTGTGTTAACAACAAACAAGATGAGGACAAATATCCGTCAAATGTAAATAATTATTAGGAATTGTATGAAAAAATTGTTAAAATATTTTGTGTATTTTAGAAGTATGAGCAATTTATTGCGCATAAATTTTAATCACAGAATCTTATATGGACTTCAAAGGTCATCTGGACCCCAATTGAGAACCACTGGTCCAGCTAAATGATCAGGCGCAATCCACAAACTGTTGTTCCAGATATTGCCCCTATTTCTTTTGACATGCTGGTCTTGTGCCACTAACCACCTCTTCAGCAATCCCAATTCAATCATTTCTCCTCCTCTCATCACCCTGTATTGAGTCCAACACCTAAGAGCTACATAACAACTGTGCCAAGTCCTTCCATCTCCAGAACATCAGACTGCTGAAACTTGTTGCCTGTTTATCTCTTTCTTTCATGTGTAGACATGCAGCAGTCTAAGCTGAACATTTTTGGCTGCCATTTCTGGCAGATTAGTGACTACTGATAGGCAACTGAATGACAGAGTACAGCTCAAAAATTGCTGTCCCAGATTTGCCACCATTCCATATGGCTCCAAATAATGACCTATATAGGATGAGGTGAACTCTCTCTCTCTCCCCACTATTGCATTCTCTATCTCTCTCTCCACTGTTGCTCTCTCTCTCTCTCTCTCTCTCTCTCTTTCTCTCTCTCTCTCTCTCTCTATCTATCTATCTATCTATCTATCTATCTCTCCACTGTTGCACACTTCGGTATGTATGTTGTTCTTAACGCTGATAAGAACACTAATCTGGTCTTCTGTTTAATGACATTTGTTGCTGTGCATATTTCAAGTGTGCGTATTTGTGCTTGTGCACTGTATGGCCTGGTGAAATGGGATACCGCGCTCAGTCACTAGGTCATGGGTTCAATTTCTGGTCTGGGCAGTGCATTGTGTTCTTGGGCAAAACACTTTCATGTTGCCTCTGTCCATTCAGCTGTAAAAGGACAACCCTGTGACAGAATAGCCTTCCAATGAGGAGGAATGTTGGTCAGCTCACCTAGCCAGCTGGGTGGCATCATTCAAAAGCTAAAATAGCATGAAGCGCATTTTGACCAGCGATGTATAACAACATCTGATAGTCTGGTCAATACCATGATACCATGATATGTGTGTGTGTATATATGTTCTTTTACTTGTTTCAGTCATTTGACTGCGGCCATGCCGGAGCACCGCCTTTAGTCGAGCAAATCGACCCCAGGACTTATTCTTTGTAAGCCTTGAACTTATTTTATCGGTCTCTTTTGCTGAACCGCTAGTGTACGGGGACGTAAACACACCAGCATCGGTTGTCAAGTGATGTTGGGAGAGACAAAACACACAAACATATACACACACATACATATATATGTATATACGTATATACGACAGGCTTCTTTCAGTTTCCGTCTACCAAATCCACTCACAAGTCTTTGGTCGAAGACACTTGCCCAAGGTACCACGCAGTGTGACTGAACCTGGAATCATGTGGTTGGTAAGCAAGCTACTTACCACACAGCCACTCCTGCGCCTAATATATATATATATATATATATAAGAATTTAAGGATTGGAGAAAACGCATGTTATAATTGCATATAATTGCATAGTGTGCAATTATAACATGCGTTTTCTCCAATTCTTAAATATACTCAAATACCCAAAATTTCAAGGAGTTCCTGCCTTAAAAACAGGAACTAAACCACAGTTATTTTGTGTTCTTTGCTACATTGGTTTCTATTAACCCATTTATTCTATCAGAAGAATTTTTATTCA
>NC_069004.1:25314156-25315182 GCF_001194135.2 Octopus bimaculoides
TATATATATAAATATATGTGTGTGTGTTGTGTGTACATGTTATGTCTGAAGCTACTGCTATCTAGCACATTCAGATGATCTCTACTCAACCCCTACACAACTGCTACTCGACTGCTACTCAACTGCTACTTGACTGCTACTGAACTGCTACTCGTCTGCTACTCAACACTCCTACCATGGCCAGACTACCTCTATTTATATGTCTTGGGACATCCTACTTCTTCGCCTGGGGGCGTCGACACAACAGTACATATGTGTATGTATACAGAATAAGATAGAGTCAACATGAAGGAGAACGGTTAGGCAGTTATTTAATAATCATGACATGTGTCTCCATACAACATAGATCTTCCTCTATACAGGATTTAAATTATGCAACGGTTTACCTGTATAATGGATCGAGTTGTATTTCTTCAGGTGATATATAATTGCTGTTCCTGTTAGTTACAAAACCTTCGACTTTGAAGCTAATGCATCCATCTGCCACGAAGAATGCCTAAATCTGGACTTGGAAGTATACCATAATACTACCTGCTATTTGGTAATTCTAAGGATGAACGAGCTCTATTTTGTACTCTGCTACGTTTCTAATGGAATACACCTTACATTGTATATATATATATATATATATATAGGTGTGGGCGTGGCTGTGTGGTAAGAGGCTTGCTTCCCAACCACATGGTTCCAGGTTCATTTCCACTGTAGTAGAAGTGTCTTCTACTATAGCCTCAGGTTGACCAAAGCCTTGTGAGTGGAGTTGGTAGACGGAAACTGAAAGAAGCCCATCGTATATACATATATATATCTATGTGTGTGTGTCTGTGTTTGTCCCCCCACCACCACCACTTGACAGCCAGTGTTGGTGTGTTCGTGTTCCCATAACATAGTGGTTCAGTAAAAGAGACCAATAGAATAAGTACCACTTCTTTAAAAAAAACTGTACTTGAGTTGATTCATTTGACTAAAAATTCAAGGTGGTGCCCCAGCATGGCCGCAGTCTAGTGAGTGAAACAAGTAAAAAATTAT
>NC_069004.1:25315517-25316631 GCF_001194135.2 Octopus bimaculoides
TAATATGTGAGTATATGCATATATACGTACATGTATGTACATACCTACATCTACATGTATATATAGATGCATATCTGGGTACAGGACATCACAAAAAAAAAACGTGGACAAAATGAGAAAAGAACATAAACAGAGCACAGAAAACACACTGGCCACATAGAGAACATTTCCTTCATCAGCTGCCACCATTCTAAAACTAAGCATTTTGAAGAGTTAGGACAGGACGCATTGTTAGAATGGCTCTTCCAGCGGAAACAAATTAAATTTGTAATGCGGAGGAATGTAGTGGCAAAGAGAAAACAAGACAGGAAAACGAAACAGTGAAAATAAACAAGAAGGGCTATAAGGCCACACACACACATTATGACTGAATGGCTCAAATTTCCTGTGCTCTTTTCCGATTTCCTTTGCTCATTTCCGATTATCAGCTGGGAAACAGAGACTGGTCTTCTTTTGAATATTCACTGTCTGAATATTTTCTGAAACAAAATTTTGAATGAAACCTTTATCATTATGTTCGTTCATTTAAAAACATTTATGAATTATGAATGACATTTGCAAAATCAGCTGCTTCAAGCTCATGCTTTTGTTTTTTTTCTGATTTTCATGGGAGTATTATTAGAAATGCCATAAGTGTTTCCTTCAAACATTCATTTCATATTTATTAAAATATTCAGACAGTGGATACACAAAAAGCCATATTTGGTTTACCAGCTGATGATCAGAAATGAGCAACTCTGAGTATTGGAAATCAAAGCCTTTCAGTTAGAATGTATTAAAGAATACTCTACATTTGTATTGAGTCCTGTAATTGATCACCTCCAGTGAATCAACAGAGATTTATGTACATATACATACATACATACATACATACATACATATATACATATATATATAACCTTCTCCAACTACAGTTCTCATATTCGGTTAAAATGTCTTACGTTTAAGCTGGTTCCCATGCATTTCCCTGAAGAGAAGATTAAATTCTTATCAACATCACCTATTCCTATGGAAGATATAATTTGTAATCTTCGAAACATATGTTGGAAATAAAAGTATTCAGTTAACATATGCGTTTTACTCCATTTACTAAATTTATATATATATGTGTATA
>NC_069004.1:25316924-25319268 GCF_001194135.2 Octopus bimaculoides
TTTCATTAGATAAAAATAATTTCTGTTTAACAGGTATCACATTGAAAGCTATTAAATTACAAAGTGTTTGTCTTGATTATAATAAACTTTATTTTACATTTCTTGTCCACAAGAGATTATGTCTGATCTTTAGCATACTTCTCTATATTTTCTCAAATCATGATCACAGGAAAAGTTGTTGATAATTCTTATCAACAAAAACAAAGCTGTTAAATATGCATAAGTGTTGCAAAATAAGTTTAATTACCAATAAGCATTATTTTGGATGACACTTTATTCAACCGACAGAGGAATGTGTGACCAATCAAACTGATTATGTAAACAGAATTCTGATTGGTCAAAGGTGCCTTCTTATCTCAAGCACTGGCTTTCTGCCTATTCTTGTCAGAACCGTTGATACAGAGTATTAAAATTTTATTCCCTTTCACACTTATAAAATATCAAGTAAACTTTAAAATGTGGCATTACCATTTTAGCTGAGAGACCAAACTGATAGTTTGGTAACCCACTAAAAGAAACATTAAAAGTCGAATGGAGAAAATAAACAACTTTGCAAGTTTAACTCAGTGTTTATTGAACAAGGGAGGTGTGAAATTTAAGAAGTGAATTGTTTGAGTATACACATCTGTGAGGAGACATAAACAAGAATGGCAAAAATCTGCTATACCTAAAGAACTGGTAATGCATACATTACAAGTGTTCTCTGAAGAGAACGTATGATTGGTGCATAATTCAACATGAATGTGAAAGGACATTAAACATCATATAATGTAAATGAAGATTTCTGTAGGAACATCATCATCATCATCGTCGTTTAACGTCCGCTTTCCATGCTAGCATGGGTTGGACGATTTGACTGAGGACTGGTGAAACCAGATGGCTGCACCAGGTTCCAATCTGATCTGGCAGAGTTTCTACAGCTGGATGCCCTTCCTAACACTAACCACTATTCTTCTCAATATATCTATCTATATATCCATCTATCTATCTATCTATATATATATATATATATAGAGAGAGAGAGAGAGAGAGAGATAGAGAGATAGATAGATAGATAGCTAGATAGATAGATATAGATATATATACATGTGTGAGTGGATAAATGAAAGAAGGGCACTCAACAGATTTATTGGGAGTTACATGTATGGATCAAAACAGTTTGATTCAAATTTATTGGTACTCTTGAGTTTCAAGCATGATGCTAGTCTTTCACTTTAATATATATAAGGTTTTGGTTGATCCAAGGTTTCACCATGAGACACTTGCCCAAAGTGCCATGCATTGAGATTGAACCTGCAACCACATGGTTTGGATGCAAACTTCTTAGCTAGACAGCCATTATAATGATATATTTACACTCCATAATGTCACTATACAATGTCTTCTTGTCATCATTCTTCGCTATTCTTGTCCTGTTCTTGTAATAATACGATTTTACTTTTGCAGGTGAGTTTGGAGGTTCAGAGGGTGGCTACCTTGATCATTGTATTATTATGGAAGAGATGTCACGAGCATGTGGTGCCATTGCTCTCAGTTATGGAGCCCACTCCAACCTTTGTGTCAACCAAATTGTACGGAATGGAACACAAGCACAGAAGGATAAATATCTGCCAAAAGTATGTTTATTTTAACCCTTTGGTGACCGAAGAATGTAGTAAAATAACTTTGTCATTATTAAGCTTGCATTTGGAATAAATTAATATAAATTTTTGATGGAAGCTTTTAATTTAGATCATTTTGACACTTTAGTTACCCTATTTAAGTTGAAATATACTACCTTTCTTTCAACTGATTTTGAAAATAATGAAAAATTTAGTAAAATAGCTTTCCTTAAGCTGGCATCTGGAACATAAATTGTTCACTGGTTGCTCCAGGCAGGAATTTTCATCTCACTACAATATTTATTGTTTCAACAGAGTCAATCTATGGGAGATGTTATCTCAGGACAAATACTGCAGTAACTGGCCTATTGACAGTGTATATATATTAAGTATGATACATAGATGGTTGTTGTATTTTGTTTGTTTTTAGGATTCATGGCAGTGAAACATGGGCTGTGACTGCAGAAGACATGCAAAGGCTTGAAACAAATGAAGCTAGTATACTCTGGTAGAGATGTTCAATGTTGTTGCTGTTGGCACTCCATCGCTTACGACGTCGAGGGTTCCAGTTAATCCGATCAATGGAACACCTGCTCATGAAATTAACGTGCAAGTGGCTGAGCACTCCACAGACACGTGTACCCTTAATGTAGTTCTCGGGGATATTCAGCGTGACACAGTGTGACAAGGCTGGCCCTTTGAATTACAGGCACAACAGAAACAGGAAGTAAGATTGAGAGAAA
>NC_069004.1:25319278-25321319 GCF_001194135.2 Octopus bimaculoides
CAGCAGGGTTCGCCACCATCCCCTGCCGGAGCCTCGTGGAGCTTTAGGTGTTTTCGCTCAATAAACACTCACAACGCCCGGTCTGGGAATCGAAACCACGATCTTATGACCGCGAGTCCACTGCCCTAACCACTGGGCCATTGCGCCTCCACTAGTGATGTGCAATGACAGTGTGCATGTTCAACAGAGTGTTTTAAGAGAATATTTGGGCATAAGAGGTTTCAGATAAAGTGTGCAAGAGAGAAGATTGTGCTGGTATGGTCATGTGATGCATATCAATAAGAACAGTTACATGAAGAAGTGCAAGTCTCTGATTGTGGAGGGAACCTGTGAAAGAGGAAGACCCAGGAAGACATGGGATGGAGTAATGAGAAAGGATCTTCAGTTGTTGGGCCTCACAGAGGAAATGATTAGGGACCAGGAGATGTGGTTTACTGCACTTGAGAAGACACATGAAGCTAAGTGAATTATGGTCATGGCTAGTGCCAATGACATGTTAAAGGTATCCATGCTGCTGACACATGAAAGGCGCCCACGCTAGTGATACGTAGAAGGCACCAGTGTTGATGATACATAAAAGACAACCATACTCTCTGTGAAGCGGTTGACATAACATATGTGTGTTTCTTACCCTAATCTGTATTTTACATTCTATTTACAGTTAATATCAGGTGAACATATGGGTGCTTTAGCCATGAGTGAACCAGGAAGTGGATCCGATGTTGTCTCTATGAAGCTCAAAGCTGAATTTAAAGGTAACACTTGTGCAGCATTGGTGTGTATCTGTCTGTCTAAATTCTTGAATGTCTCTTGTCATATGTTCAGTCTCTGCTCAGATACTCAGTGATGTGTTAATTGTTGGCCTATTCAAAACCTGATGAATTTGAATGAAGCAATCCTATGATCAAAGGTTCAAGCCATAGCGTCTCCCAGCTTTCTTAACAAAATGAAGGTTCACTTAGAATCACAAACTAATGTTTTTGTTTATAAAGTAAAATATGCGAAGGAAAATTATTCAAATGAATTGTGATCAATGATTTAACGTCTGACGTTGAAGTGTTTCCTATACACGCAAAGTAATTATTGAGTTTTAATTCAAATTTTCCTTTTAGATGGAGAAAGACGATAAAAACTTGGTAGCAATTATTAGCAAATGCTTAAAGCACCAGGGGAGATAATTTGTAGAAATTATCTTCCCTCTCCTTTCTGACAGTTTGACACGTTGCTGCATACGTAATATAAATGATGTGAATTGAACGTTACTGGGTCAATTGCATATATATATATATATATATGCACACACACACATTTTGTTATGACAACTGACAACGTTGATATGATAACGTGTATATATGCATATATACATGTAAATTGAATATTGATGGGATATTGACCTGTGTATGTGTATGTCTACACATACACACTAATATTGAAATGTTAATCTCATTGTGATTATGACGTGTATTTACGTGCGTATGCATGTTTTGAAACTAAAAATGTGTGTATACATACTATAAAAGTGAACGTTAATGTAATAACAGTGCGTTTATGTGTGTACATATATTAGTGTGTGTATGCGTATGTGATTATGAATATATTGATGCAAATATTTCTTTGATCAGGTGACCATTATGAACTGACAGGAAACAAGTTTTGGATCACAAATGGCCCAGATGCTGACGTGTTAGTAGTTTATGCTAAGACGGACCCTGATAATAAAAAACCTCAACATGGTATTTCAGCCTTTCTAATAGAGAAGGTAAGAACTATTTGAAAGCTTGTCTTTATATTTACGTACATACAATAATATTTTGTGTGTGTGTGTGTGTGCAATGGGCTTCTTTCAGTTTCTGTCTTCCAAATCCAGTCACAAGGCCTTGGTTGGCCTGAGGCTATAGAAGAAGACACTCGCCCAAGGTGCCATGCAGTGGGACTGAACCCAGAACCATGTGGCTGGGAAGCAAGCTTCTTACCACAGAGCCACACCTGCACCTATATATATATATATATACACCACAATGTAACCTCGTGTATACTGTTG
>NC_069004.1:25322138-25323390 GCF_001194135.2 Octopus bimaculoides
AATTTTGCCATGAAGGGAAACCACTGGGCCAGCAGATTTTCCAAGATATAGCCCCACTAGATCATCACAGATCCTCCTCCATGTTTAACAGTTGGAAGAAGGCAGTCTGGGTCAAATGCTTCTTTTGGCTGTCTCCACACGTACACTTGGCCGGTGGTCAGAAATAAGGTAAAGGATGACTGGTCCGAGAAAATAACATTCTTTCACTGCTCTGATGACCAATTCTGTAGGTTTTTACTCCACTCCAAACGCTTTGCAACGTTCGTTTTTGAAAGTAGTGGTTTTTTGATTGGAGCCTTCCCGTGAAATCCGGCTTTGTGCAGCTCCCGACGAACAATTTTTGCGGAAACTGGGTTCTTGAGGTGGTCATTTGCATGGAATTAAATAGCTTTCATGACTAAACAGTACTTTTTCTCTTGTTCACTACCATTGCCAGCACAATGTAAAAAGCTCACTTACGGGGCCACATGAAAACTACCTGTGGTGGTGCCACATAAAAAGTAGCAAGGGCATTCTGTAAAGTAGTTAGTGTTAGGGAGGGTTTCCGGCCATAGAAACCAAGCTAAACCAGACTGGAACCTGTTGCTGCTCTCCAGCTTGTCAGCTCTGGTCAAACCATACCATCCAACCCATGCCAGTATGGAAAATGGACATCAAATGATGACGATGATGATTCTATATATATGTATGTATGAGCGTGTGTGTGTGTATATATATATATATATATATAAAATCATAATTTAGGGTATCTAAGAGATACCAACATTAAATGTTATGAACATTTAATGTGGTTTTAGAGTCAAAGTTTGACTGCTATTTCAAGCATGGTGGTATCTCATAGATACCCTTAATTTTGATTTTTATAATAATTATTACTTCTGAGGTTTTTTATTCCCATGCTGGCCACTGATAAGATCGGTATTTTTAAATAACGATCTTATCCTTATTTATATATATGTATATATATATATGTATATATATAATGTCTGTTGCTACTTCAATATGGCTGTTCTGTATGGAACTATGTTACTACAATTTTTTTAACCTCAACTATATAGTAGTGACAAGCCCAGTATACCAGTCTGGTTTCAGAGTATTTCCCTTCATCAGTACTGGACTCCTATCTGCTAGACATGGCGGTAGTCGTTCAACCTAGCTCACAATATATAGAAAGACAATCAACATTCAGCCACTGATTTTGCTTATATATATATACATACATATATATATATATATATATATATATATATAT
>NC_069004.1:25323697-25328697 GCF_001194135.2 Octopus bimaculoides
TAATACATTATCTTTTGTTCATCAGTACACGTATGGTCAAGACCATACGTGTACTGATGAACAAAAGATGCAGGTCACTTCACAGTTTTTCTGTATTGATTGAGAAACCAGTGGTTTACCGTTAAGTTAAATGTTTTTAAGAGATTAATTTTGAAAGCTGCATTTCCTCGCTTTCGGTAAATATGTTGCTTATTTTTTAGTAGTTTTTGACTTATTTAGTCCCTCTGAGCGTGAGGCATTACTATATAGTTAATGCCCTTATATAAATTATATATATATATATATGGATAGATAGATAGATATAGATATATGTATCTACATATATATGTATTGTGTTTCTTTGTTACTGTTTACCCCACCCTCACACTGCTTAACAGTTAGTAAATCAAAATATAGAACAGTACAGTGTAATATATCAAATCAAATTAAATCTGTGGACATCTGCCTATCGGGAGCCAGGCTCAATAGCCACCAGCAGAGCCATGACTGTTAAACTATAATTATTTCTGAGTGCACTATATTCCTAATCGTCAGCCATGGTCTTCATGGGTCAAAGTGGGTATCCAAGTATGTAGGTATCACTACTTTTCTGGTTGATGACTGCTTTTTAATTACAAAGTTCTCTCTCTCTCTCCCCTTCTCTCTCTTCACACACATTAACTTCTTACATTAACAAGCATGTACTCTAAATAAATCTCTTATTCTATGATCTCCATCCATTTTCAGAATATGCCTGGTTTCTCAGCAGGACCTAAACTCGACAAACTTGGAATGCGTGGCTCCAACACTTGTGAATTGATCTTCGAAGGTTGTAAAGTACCAGGTATTTATTAGTCACTGTTATTTCATCACTTTCTGCATTTTTTACTACTACTACTACTACCACTACCACCACAACCTGTAGCACTATTTCTACTGCCATGATCAACTAACACCACAACTACTACTACTACTGTCACTACTACTACTAATACTATCACTACTACTACTACTACTACTACTACTACTACTACTACTACTACTACTACTACCACCACCACCACTACCTCCACCACTACCATAACCACCATTACTACTACTACTACTACTACTACTACTACGATAATTACACTGTGTAACAGGATTTCTGTCCTTGGGCAGCAACTGTTATTTCCTATTTACTTACCCCTAGAAAGTATGAAAAATGGTTAATATTTCCTTCAAACTTTGCTTTTGTTATGATATTTATTCAAACCCTGAAGAATCCTTCTCAACACATGGCTATCATGTTCCCGCACCACTCCTGCACGTGATCAGAGATGTACATATTGTCAGCCACAAAGGGACATGCTCAAGTGGTTATGCTGAAGCAATTGACAAGCAAATCTGTAGTATTGGGCAGAATATTTGCTTGAATAACTCAACACTGAATCTGTCTGAAATGTAATGGAAAATAGGTCAGTTTCAAAACATTGATGTCCAGGTGGCAAAAGCAAAGTTTGAAGGGAATAATAGTCAATTCTCTTGATTTCTAGATAGAAGCAAATAGGAAATAACACTTACCGACCAAAGGCAAAATAGATTTTAATTTTGTTTCACAGTGTTATTATTAAAACCATAACTAGAACCACCATTATTATTATTATTATCATCATCATCATCATCATCATCATCATGATGCTGCTGCTTCTTCTTCTTCTGCTTCTTCTTCTTCTTCTTCTTTTTCTTTTTCTTCTTCTTCTTCTTCTTCTTCTTCTTCTTCTTCAAATCCACTGGAAGAAAACGCTTTGCTCTTCACTTTCACTTTCACTTTCCAAGCAGGACTTAAAAGAGTCAATGACAGCTTGGCTGGGAAGAAAGATGCCTTTCCTGATAATAATAATAATAATAATGATAATGCTAGTAATGATAATGATAATAAAGATGATAATAATAATAATAATGATGATGATGATAATAATAGCGGTTTCTGAGTCAGGCAGAAGGCCAGTGATTCTGAAGTAAGTCTATATCATCAATTCCAGCACTTGACTGATACTTTATTTTACGAGGTGGTACCCAAAAGTTACTGGAAACGTTCTCTGTGAGACAAGCCTAGCGTAGTTCCGGCTTCTATCATCAGACGACACTTGATGCAACCCTCAGGCATCAGTCTGCCAATCTGTGGTGTCAAGTGAAGTGGTATATCTTTTTGTTTTGTTGCAGTGCTTCTTCCCTGATCATCAATTTTTGCAATGACTGAAACAAAGGAAAAGTGTGCTTCCATGAAATTCTGTTTTCTGCTGGAGAAAACAGCAGCTGAAACAGTTGTCATGCTTCAAACTGTTTACAAGGATGCTACCATGAGAAAAACAAGTTTAGGAGTGGTTTTCATTCTTTAGGAATGGTCACTTGAAGACCAATCTTGTTCAGAGCAACTGTTGACCTCCCGAATGAAGGAAAATGTCACAAAAATCCATGACCTGATCTTGGAGGATCGTTGCCAAACAATTAACAAACCTGTTGATATGGCTGGTATGTTCTCCTAACGAATTTACGGTGAGGAATTGTGTATGAAAAGAGTTGCAACAAAATTTGTGCCTCGCTTGCTCATGGAAGATCAAAATCTGTCATGACTGAATGCTTGACCCCACTTATTCACCCTCCCCATTCACCCAATCCTGCTCCCTGCAACTGTTTTTTGTGCCCTTGAATGAAAACAGTCCTTAAAGGAAAACGTTTTCCAGATATGGAAGAGGTGAGGAAAAAAATGACAGAGGTGTTAATAGGCATCACTTCGCAAGAGTTCCGGAACTGCTTCGCATTGTGGAAAACATGTTTGGACCGAACCATTGCTTCAAATGAAGAATACTTTGAAGGTAATCATCATCATCATCATCATCATCGTTTAACATCCGCTTTTCATGCTAGCATGGGTTGGACGATTTGACTGAGGACTGGTGAACCAGATGGCTACACCAGGCTCCAATCTGATTTGGCAGAGTTTCTACAGCTGGATGCCCTTCCTAACGCCAACCACTCTGAGAGTGTAGTGGGTGGTTTTTACGTGCCACCAGCACGAAGGCCAGTCAGGTGGTACTGGCAACGGCCACGCTCTAAATGGTGTATTTTACATGCCACCTGCACAAGAGCCAGTCCAGGGGCACTGGCAACGATCTCGCTTGAATGTCTTTACACGTGCCACCAGCACAAGTGCAAGGAAGGCGACGCTGGGCACAGGTGCCTTCATGATTTTGCTTTCGCTTGTCCCAACAGGTTTTCGCAAGCCGAGTTTCGTGTCCAATGAAGGAGACGACGTTGGCATCGGTGCCAGTCGTCGAATTGCAAAATTCCGGTTTCTTTTCGGTACTCCCTCATATTGATCCCTGGAAGATGAAAGGTAAAACTGACTTCCTAGGATTTGAACTCAGAATGTAAAAGGTAGAACCCATGGCATGAAGCATTTTGTCTTATGCTGTAATAATTTCCACTCACTTGCCAGGTAATTACATCATCATCATCATCATATATTTTGCTTAAATTGTAATGTTATTTCTCCTTGCTTTCAGTGGAGAACATGCTTGGTGAAAAAAACAGAGGTGTTTATGTTCTAATGAGTGGTTTGGATTATGAACGGCTGGTCCTTGCTGGTGGACCCTTGGGGTTAGTTAAACTTTAAACTTATTTATATATGCCCTGTGTCTCAGTTTGTGTAACCTGTGTATGTCATACCACTGACCAATAGCTCCATATCACCTTACCATCACTACATACCACTACCACCACCACCATAAGCACTCACTACCAATATCACTGCTGCTCGGTTTCAAGTGTGTGTATACTCGTTAATTCCAGGTTGATGCAAGCCTCCTGTGATGTAGCCTTTGAGTATGCCCACATCCGCGAACAGTTCAACACCAAAATCGGACACTACCAGGTTGGTAACAGCAATGTAGAAGGGTGGGAGGCATCATTTCTCCTTCTTCCTCTTCTTTTCCTCTTCTTCTTTCCCTTCCTCTTCTTCCTCCTTATATATATATATATATATATATGTGTGTGTGTAATGAATAAAAAGTTTTGAATGGTACAACAATGCACTATAGAACAAAAAATGGACTATATACCTGTTGTAATTTTGTTATCTATAGTCCAATGATATTTCGGAATTACAATTCCTTCTTCAGATATTCTTAAATGGAGTCTATGCTATAAACTGGTTTCCAACGGCTTTTCTTTTTGCGGAAGCGTCTGAGTAGTGGTCACACGAAGCCCCTTCCAGAATTCCTCATGAGAATTACGTGAGGTCGGCTATGTCTCAATCTTGTGTGTGTTGGTACATCTGTGGCGCTGCTTCTAAGTTATGTGTTATACGTGCAGCTTCTCTTGTTTTTTTTTTCCTGAAATATCATCGGACTATGGATAACTAAATTACAACAGGTATATAGTCCATTTTTTGTGTTATAGTGCATTGTTGTACCATGCAAAACTTTTTATTCTTTACAAACAATACACAATGCTTCAAGCGAACTACAATACTCTCATATATGTAATGTAAGTAGCTAGGGTAAAATCCCATGTGTTACCTCTTGAAGCACATCTGCTTTTCCATAATTAATACTGCCTTTGTTGCAAATATATATTTTTTACAAAACTCACTGGCTAATTGTTATATCAGCTCCTGTTCTGGAACTGTTCTTCTATATATTACTAGCTAAACAACAGCAACACCCTACCATTTTGTTTTGGGCAGCACAGTCAAACGATGAAGGACAACACATATGAAACACATGATCCATTTTTTAGGGTCCCCAAGACTAAGGTTTTCAAGGGAAGAAGTTATTGTCAGATCTGAGACCAGATCTAAATGCTTGCAAAAATAGTGACCTCTGCCAGAACTATTCAGTGGCCAGCTGCCTTAAACAGGATTGACCTTGGGTTAAACAGTTGCATACACTTTTTTTAACATTGACAGG
This sequence comes from Octopus bimaculoides, assembly GCF_001194135.2. Classification (NCBI taxonomy): domain Eukaryota; kingdom Metazoa; phylum Mollusca; class Cephalopoda; order Octopoda; family Octopodidae; genus Octopus; species Octopus bimaculoides. The sequence goes on from NC_069004.1 coordinate 25,328,629, forward strand.
CATGAGCTGTGTGCTAAGAAGTTTGTTTCCCAACCAAATGGTTGCAGGTTCAGTCCCACTATGTAGCAC
>NC_069004.1:25332720-25338371 GCF_001194135.2 Octopus bimaculoides
GTTAGCACACTGGCAATGAGCAGCAAGCTGGCAGAATCAGCTGGTGGTGAGCTGGCAGAATCGTTAGCACACCGGGCGAAATGCTTAGCGGTATTTCGTCTGCTGCTATGTTCTGAGTTCAAATTCTGCTGAGGTCGACTTTGCCTTTTATCCTTTCGGGGTCAATTAAATAAGTACCAGTTACGCACTGGGGTCGATATATTCGACTTAATCCCTTTGTCTGTCTTTGTTTGTCCCCTCTGTGTGTAGCCCCTTGTGGGCAGTAAATAAATAAGAAACATTAGCGCGCTGGACTAAATTCTTTGTGGCATTTCGTCTATCACTATGTTCTAAGTTCAAATTCTGATGAGGTCGACTTTGCCTTTTATCCTTTCGGGGTCAATAAATTAAGTAGCAGTTGAACATTGGGGGCTGACGTAACTGACTCATCCCCTACCCTAAAATTGCTGCACTTGTGACAAAACTTGAAACCATCAAAGGAGGTGAATTGGGAGAATCGTTAGCACGTCAGGTTAAATGCTTTGCAGTATTTTGTCTGCTGCTACGTTCTGAGTTCAAATTTCACCAAGGTTGACTTTGCTTTTCATCCTTTCGGTGTCAATTAAGTAAATTCCAGTTACACAATGGGGTGGATGTAATCAACTTATCCCTCCCACCAAATTTCAAGCCTCATGCCTATAGTAGAAAGGATTATTATTATTATTATTATTATTATTATTATTATTATTAAGGAAGGACCCAGCAGAGTTTTTAGCACACTGGCAGAATCGTTAGCACGCCAGGCAAAATGCTTAGTGATATTTCGTCTGTCTTTACATTCTGAGTTCAAATTCCACCGGATTCAGTTTTGCTTTTCATCCTTTTGGGATTGATAAAATAAGTATTGGGGTCACTTGTAATCGACTTAGCCCCCCACCCCCTAACTTGCTGGTCCTGTGCTAAAACTTGAAACCAATATTTGCCTTCTCTTACCATTCTTGCTATTCTCAATTCCAGGTGGAAATGGTTACATAAATGATTACCCTGTTGGAAGAATTACTCGTGATGCAAAACTCTATGAAATCGGTGCTGGCACCAGTGAAGTCCGACGCCTTATCATTGCTCGTGCCATCAATGCTTTCTATCGATAACCAACAGAATTTTCTTTTATTTTAGTTCTTCCTTTTGGCTTTTTATTTTTCTTCTTCTCTATGTCAGTCATCAAGGCTAGTCAACTCACCTGTGAACATCGATATATTAAAGATAAGACTGTAGTTGCACAGAATAACGTAATAAGCCAACTGTATTTATATTTGGATTTGTTGGAGGAAAAGCCTTGTTTGTATTTTGGGGGACAGATTTGGCATGAAGGTGACTTGGGAGTGAAAGTTTAAAGAATTTTTAGATATATTATTTGCTGGATATATGAAAACTGAAATGAAATACGAAAAGACAATCACACCCTGGTACAACTGAAAAAGAATACTTACAAGAAAACAAAATGATGAATTATGGAAAATTGATTAAAGTATCGTTTTTAGTAATATAATGGAGCTATTTAGTTTTTTTTTCCTTTTTTGTTTTTATCTTTTGGTGTGTTTTTTTTTTTGGCAAAGTGCAGGCATGGCTGTGAGGTTAAGAAGCATACTTCCCAACCATGTGGTCTTGGGTTCACTTCCACTGTACAGCATCCTGTGTAAGAATCTTCTACTATAACCTTGAGCCAACCAAAGCCTAGTGAGTGGATTTGACAGAAGGAAGCTGAAAGAAACCCACTAATTACATATATGTGTATGCTTCTGTGTATGTGTGTGCGCACATGCATATGTGTGCATGCATGTGAGTGTGTGTATGTGTTGTGTGTGTTTGCATGTACCTTTGTCTAGATATCTTATGATGATCATGAATGAGCATCATCATACAAGCGGGTTTGTTCAGTTCCCAACTTCCATGGAAAACATGCCTTGGTTGTTGGGAAGTATTACTTTGCTTGGAAACAGTCGCGACTAAGGGTTAATGACAGGAAAGGCATCCGGCCATGACAGATCTGCCTCAACAAATTCCATTTGATCCATGTTAGCATTGGAAAAGTGGACATTAGATGTTGATGATGGCACATAAAATACACCATTTTGAGTGTGGCCATTGCCAGTATCTCCTGACTGGCCTTCATGCGGGTGACACGTAAAAGCACCCACTATACTCTCTGAGTGGTTGGCGTTAGGAAGGGCATCCAGCTGTAGAAACTCTGCCAAATCAGATTGGAGCCTGGTGTAGCCATTTGGTTTCACCAGTCCTCAGTCAAATCGTCCAACCCATGCTAGCATGGAAAGCAGACGTTAAACAATGATGATGATGATGATGATACCATTAGTTAAATATTTTTTCCGTTTCACAAATAGCAAACTGACAATGTTCCACTGTCACTCATATATGTATTTTTAGATGTACCCCGCTTATCCTGCAGGTACTTGGTGACCTCACTGGTGCTGATGTCACATGAAAAGTACCCAATACACTCTGTTAAATGCTTGGCCTTAGGAAGGGCCACCAGTTGTTGAAACCATGCCAAAGCAGACATAGAAACTTGTAGAGCCCTCTGGCTCGTCTGCTCTCGTCAAACCCCAACCCTTGCCAGCATGGAAAAAGGAATGTTAAATAATGGCGGTGGTGGTGGTGTGTGTGCACATGATGGATCTTCGCACAGTTTGCTTCTATCAAATTTCACAAGGTATTCTTCAACTACAAATGTCTGGTAGAAGAAAAGCACTCTTACAAAATGCTGTGCAGTGAGATCCCATTGTAGACCACCTGGTTGAGAAGCAAACGCCTCAACTATTTAACTGATATGAGACTTTCATATTTATACATGAATGAAAAAGTATGTAACAAACAAACAAACCAAAAAATTGAAACAAAAACGGCAAAACAAAATATGAAATATTTATTGTTTTTATTGTATGAATTATTTACAAATGATTCAGGGATCAAACTAGACTTCATTCTTATTCTTTCACACACACACACACACACAAACCTCCATATTTACAATTTATGAATTGTTGACGTTTTGCTGTAAGTTAACCCTAATCAAGCAGACCTATGGTTAAAGGCAAGCCAACCGTGACTTTCACTTCTTTTTAGGGTTAAATAAAGATTACATTATTTAGTGTGTTCTTCCTTTAATTAAGACAACAAAATCTGATTTTGAGGTAGATTTGGCTACTGCTTATAGCAAATCGAATGACCTTGTAAAGGCACCTTCATTGGCATACTGATGCTTGTTAGTATTGTTACTGTTTAGCCCCAGGTCACTAGACTTGTGATTGGACAGTCTACACACAGTCCCATATACCCAACATGTCCTGTTAGTATTCATGAGAATCAAGTCAACTTTGACAAGGTGATCTATGCTCAATGACATTTCAACCGTGACCATCTAGGGTTTTTTTTTATCAGGCATTGAGTACACATGGAGTACCTGGTCCAACGTACTGTGTTTTTGTTTGTTTGTTTGTTATTTTTTCTTTTTACTTAAGATGGCAGGGAGTTGTGAAATATCTATTACCCAACGGCGGAGTGAACTTCTTACGTGCTCTCACAAGCTTCTAGAATACCAGCTGAACCACTCTCAAATCACAAAATACTGCTGTCTTGTTAAGACTGGGTACGTTGGACAATCAAGATGACTTACATATATTCCTGCTTATGAGAAGCAAAAAAAAAAAAAGGACAGGATTGTCAAAGCTGAAATTCCTTTGAATGTAGGTCTGTTGGATGCTCAGAAATCAACGTGGGGATAGATAACAGCAAAAAATTAGCTGCAAGTGGAAAATGAAACCAACTCACACGATCTACCTCAACAAAATCTCATTTATCATACATATATATATATATATATATATATATGTATATACACACACACACATACATACATACATACATACATAACGGAGAGGCAGATAAGCACAAGTAGGCTTAATGAGTATATTTACATGGCATTCAGAATACTGAGTACAGAATAGAAAATGCAAAAAAATTGTAATAATAGAAATTATATAATAGTCTTATCTTAACAGCTGTTTCGGTGAACCATGGCTTATGCAGTAATCACTTCCGTTACATAAAAAAAAAACGCTCATAATGTTGTAGGTATATGGAATAACACAAATTTCTATGGATCCGTTAGAATTGTGATTTAAGTTCTCATTTATCTGAGGACTATTCCATGAATATCTATAACATGCTTGTATTAGCGTTATCAAACATATACTATATACATATATATATTCATACACACACACACACACATATATATAGTCTCAGGCGTGGCTGTGTGTTCAGTTCCACTATGTAGCACCTTGGCCAAGAGTCTTCTATTATAGCATCAGGCCGACCAAACCCTCGGTAGACGGAAACTGAAACAAGCTCGTCGTACACACACAAACACACGCACGTACACACAAACACACACGCATGCATACATATTTGCATGTGTGTCTTTGTGTCTGTGATTGTCTTCTATCACCGTTTGACAACCGGTGTTGGTGTGTTTACGTTTCTGAAACTTAGAGATTCGTTAAAAGAGGCTGATAGAATAAGTGCTAGGCTTTGAAAAATTGTACTGGGGTTGATTCATTCGACTAAAAATTCTTCAAGGCGGTGCCACAGCATGGCCATCGTCTAACGATTAAAACAAATAAAACGATAGATATTTACATTCGTAGACCTGCTACAGGACCCATGGTGTGTGCACCTTTTACACATCAACGGCCTCTATAAATTGTTTAAAGAAAAACAGAAAATATATTTACAAGAGAGTAACTAAGAACTGGTGCTGTATTTAGTAATTATGCTTCACCACAAGAAAGGGATAATGGGTTCTAACATTGGCAGAATGGTCACATATATTTTCGATTGTTTAGTGTTGAGTTAATGGACTTGATTTCGTAGACTCCAAAGGAATGAAAGCCATAGACGACCTCGGTACGAATTGAACGCAGAACGTAAAACTACTGAATACTGCATCTCTACCTCAAAGTCCAGTCCTTGTGGTGTGGTCACTCGTGAATCTCAATGATCTGGGAGCTATGCCAGTGGAACGCAAGCTCTTGGCAAGGTATCGCATGCTTGCACAGGTCAAAGGATACAAGCCAGGCTAATAGGTATTTCCTCTCCTCAAATATGAAGTTATAGTAGCATCAGTGACAATTCAAAATTAATAAGATCTGGGAGAGAAAGGTCTTCTCTCAGGGAAACACGAAAGAAGCTGCAAGAAAACAGGGATCCAAATGGACAGAAGCAAAAAAGACAGACCAAAGCCGAGAAGGGTGGAGAAAAGACATCGATGGCCGATGCTTCATAGGGAGCGAAGGGCGCAAGTAAGTGAATAAATGAGTAAGTTGGCACTCCGTCGCTTACGACGTCGAGGGTTTCAGTTGATCCGATCAACGGAACAGCCTGCTCGTGAAATTAACGTGCAAGTGGCTGAGCACTCCACAGACACGTGTACCCTTAACGTAGTTCTCGAGGATATTCAGCGTGACACAGTGTGACAAGGCTGACCCTTTGAATTACAGGCACAACAGAAACAGGAAGTAAGAGTGAGAGAAAGTTGTGGTGAAAGAGTACAGCAGGGTTCGCCACCATCCCATGCCGGAGCCTCGTGGAGC
>NC_069004.1:25340065-25341032 GCF_001194135.2 Octopus bimaculoides
ATATATATATATATATATATATATATATAATCAAAATAAGCAACAAGGATATCCAAAGTTAATGCAGTACGATCGTTTCATGCGACTTCATTTGAAACGATCGTAGTGCATTAACTTTGGATATCCTTGTTTGTTATTTTGATTTTAATCACCTTATTTTGGTGCCTAAACTTAAGTACCATATTCATCGTGAATCTATATATGTGTGTGTGTGTGTGTGCATACACACATACATACACGCGTTTACATGTATATCGACATATAATATATAGCTGTGTGTGTTTATTTGTGATCACGATAAGACAATGAGGGAGAAGTAGAAGAATGAGGTGTTTATTAAACTGATTTGTGTGGAAATCAAAGAGAGTAACAGCGAGTGAATTAAAATGAGAAGGGGATTGAAGAAGATGTTATCAGATTGTTGCTTTAAATAGGATGAGCGATAAAAATAATTGTAATAAACAGATAAATGATGATGGACAACAAATAAAATTTATGAAACTCGTGGTTTTACTATGAATTTTGTGATAAAAGTACTTAGGAATCAAAGAGAATTACATGTACATCTTTCACTGCTTTGCAATAATATTGGAGATATTTGTAAATATAGTATCGTTATTTTAATTAGATTTTTATAGCAATCGTTAACTCATTCACTGGATCCGTGAAAAATTTGGTATAATTAAAAAGTTGTCATTTTTCACGGCAGAAGTGTTTAGGTTTTTTATATACCGTTGTGGCCCATCATTTTTATTATTTTTTTTTTTTTTGTTGGCAACAAGCATTGTCACATTTACGAATTTCTGGTCTCAGTCCTTTGCCTAATATTACAGAATAATATTCTAATATTAAATATAACGCTGAAAGAGTTTAAGAAATTTATCCATGATTTTGTACATCTTTTTGGATGGATGACGATGATAGTGATGTTAGTAATGATGTTATTGCAAGGAACGTGAAAGATTAC
>NC_069004.1:25341269-25342247 GCF_001194135.2 Octopus bimaculoides
TACTCACATTGATGGCAAGACTGACATTATGAGTTCCTTGGATGTTTCGCAGCTGCGTTATTTGCCCAGTTCTTGAGTTTATCCAGAAATATTGTGTGTAACGTGGAGGCAGGACTAAAATGTGAAATGAAAGCGACAGATTAGAGAAAATTCAATCAACACAAGTGGTACTCCGTCGATTATGACGATGGGGGTTCCAGTTGATCCGGTCAAGAGAACAGCCGGCTCGTGAAATTAACGTGAAAGTGGCTGAGCACTCCATAGACATGTATGCCCTTAACGCAGTTCTCAGGGAGATTCAGCGTGATACAGATTGTGACAAAGATGGCCCTTTGAATTACAGGTACAATTCATTTTCGCCAGCTGAGTGGACTAGATCAACGTGAAATAAAGCGTCTTGTTCAAAGACACAATGCATCGCCGCGAACTGAACTCTCGATCTTGCGATCGTGAGTCAAATACCCTAACCACTTAGCCACGCGCCTTCACTACCATCATCAACACCAACACCATAATATCAGAAATTCTAAAATGTATAACACCAATAGTAACAAATAGATAATAAAGGCACAGGCGTAGCGGTGAGGCGGTGTGGTTATAATTTTGCTTCCCAACCACAATCTTGATAGCTCGGGAGAGGGTCTTCTACTATAACCTTACGCTGACCAAAGCGCCTTGTGAGTAGATTTCGTAGATGTGTATGTCTGTGTGTGTGTGTGTGTGTGTGTGTGTGTGTGTGTGATTACCGCTAGGCAATCAGTGCTGGTGTGTTTACGTCCCCGTAACTTAGTTGTTCGGCAGAAAGCACCGATAGAATAATTAACAGGCTAAAAAAAAATTGAGTACTGGGGTCGATTTATTTGGCTAAAATGTTTCAAGACGGTGCTCCAGCATGGCAGCAGTCTAATAATTAAAATAAGTAAAGGATAAACAGTAAAGATAAGCAAGCACACACGCACGCGCGCACACACACACACA
>NC_069004.1:25343047-25343784 GCF_001194135.2 Octopus bimaculoides
AAATATTTTACGCACCATTCTTCAAAATCTGTCTGTTACTATGGAGAGCAGATGACAGCTCACCATAACAATAGTGATGATGATGACGGTGACAATGGTAGTGGAAATGGTGGTGGTGGTGGTGGTGGTGGTGGTGGTGGTATGATGGTGGTGGTGATGTTAGTGATGGTTTTGATGAAGAACAACAACGACAACGATGATGATGATCATGATGATGGTGTTGGTGATGGTGCTGATGATGGTGACGGCGGCGCTGGTGGTGATGATGGTGGTGATGAAGGACAATGACGTCAAGGACAATAATGGTGATGATGGTGATGATGATGGTGATGAACACTACCATGTGAGCCATGAATGTCTTTAAGTGGAATCCTTCCAGCAGCCTCAAAGACTCTGAAAAATACCTGCTGGTTGCCATTCCTTGCTTGCTTGCTTGCTTGCTTGCTTGCTTGCTTGCTTGCTTCCTTGCTTCCTTCCCTAGTTCTTATAAACAAGAATGTTTAAGACGGCGTGCTGGCAGAATCATTAGCGCGACGAACAAAATGCTTAGCAGCATTTCCTCCGTCTTTTCTTTCTGAATTTAAATTCCACCGAGGTTGACTTTGCCTTTCATCCTTTCGGAGTCGATAAAATGAATAGAAGCCGAGTTCTGGAGTCGATGCGATCGATTCGCCCCTCTCACGGAATTGGTGCCCTTGTGCCAAAATTTGAAACCAACATCTTCATTATTAGTTGCT
>NC_069004.1:25344214-25348873 GCF_001194135.2 Octopus bimaculoides
TTGCACTATTGCAATCTCTTCAATAACTTCTCTCTCCACTTCCATTTATTTCCTGCACTCTTGCAATCTCTTCAGTAACTTGTCTCTCCACTTCCATTTATTTTGAAATAAATAAATGGAAATAAATGGAAGTGGAGAGACAAGTTACTGAAGAGATTGCAAGAGTGCAATGAAATAATTTAACAAAAAAACTATATAAATTAATAAAGGACTGAAGCAGTGTGTGTGTTTATTACCGGCATAATGCCTCTCCCAAGGTTTAATTGTATTTCTTTCAACACACATATCCACATCAAGAATCTTGCACACGAAATACACATACGAAATATATTTGATGGTTTGTATTGAAAACGAATGAAATCACATCAGAGCATGTCCTGTAACATATAGCGGAAAATATCGAGAGAGGATGACCGCCATGTAAGGCCAATCGAGGAACCCTACACAGAACCACAAGGTCATGGTGAGAATATTATTGATAATGGATCAGTTCGATAATTGTCCCAGGGTTAAACAACAACAACGATATCAAATAAAGAGAAACTAACTCTGGCATACCTTCGATAATGCTGTAAAGGATGTTATTTTTAACGATATCTTTGTCCTCGGCTTGAATTGAACCCGGATAAACGTGCAGAGTACCCTGTGGATAAATGAAAAAAGAAATTGTAAGTTCTCATCTATTATACCATATTATTGGGAAATGTTGTAGAAATAAAAAGCAATGTGAAAAGTTGCCCTTCGGTGAGATTTGAATTCGGAACGATAAGCCATTTTCTTTCTGAATCGACTATGCGTTGATTATCACTCTTTTCTCTTTCTCTTTTACTTGTTTCAGTCATTTGACTGCGGCCATGCTGGAGCTCCACCTTTAGTCGAGCAAATCGAATCCAGGACTTATTCTTTGGAAGCCTAGTACTTATTCTATCGGTCTCTTTTCCCGAAGCGCTAAATTACGGGGACGTAAACACACCAGCATCGGTTGTCAAGCGATGCTGGGGTGACAAACGTTCACACACACACACACACACACACATATATATACATATATACGACGGGCTTCTTTCAGTTTCCGTCTACCAAATCCACTCACAAGGCTTTGGTCGGTCCAAGGTTATAGTAGAAGACACTTGCCCAAGGTGCCACGCAGTGGGAATGAACCCGGAACCATGTGGTTGGTAAGCAATCTACTTACTACACAGTCACTCCTGCGGCTATATACTATTATACTATTACACTATTATACTGATTTTAAATTTTGGCACGAGGTCAGCAGTATTTTGTGGGGCGGGTGAATCGATTGCATTAACCCCAGTACTCGACTGGTACTTATTTGATTGATCTCGAAAGGACGAAAGGCTAAGTCGTCCTCGGCGGTATTTGAACTCAGAATATTTCACCTGGTGTGCTAACGATTCTGCTGCTCACCGCCTTATTTACCACTGTTATATTGATATGTGTGGAGGCGCAATGGCCTAGTGGTTAGGGAAGCGGACTCGCGGTCGTAGGATCGCGGTTTCGATTCCTAGACCGGGCGTTGTGAGTGTTTATTGAGCGAAAACACCTAAAAAGCTCCACGAGGCTGCGGCAGGGGATGGTGGTGAACCCTGCTGTACTCTTTCTCTCATTCTTACTTCCTGTTTCTGTTGTGCCAGTAATTCGAAGGGCCAGCCTTGTCACACTCTGTGTCATGCTGAATATCCCCGAGAACTATGTTAAGGGTACACGTGTCTGTGGAGTGCTCTGCCACTTGCACGTTAATTTCACGAGCAGGCTGTTCCGTTGATCGGATCGACTGGAACCCACGTCGTCGTAAGCGACGGAGTGCCAACAACAACAACAACAATGTGTGTGTGTGTATATATATTGATATACAGGGTGTCCCCCTCAAAGCTGACATCATTTGAAATGTGAATATCTGGGTAACTACATATCCTAGGCAAACGAAATTAAACAGGCTTCATTTTGAACGATAAAAGATTTATCAGGGAAAGTACGAACAAGAGATTCAGAAGCCTGTAGATTTTATAAGCGATTTCACCGAGTTTCACAAATGTTCAATATGCGCACCACCTGTGACACGTTACAAGTCAAGTCAGTAGTCCAGCTCCTGCCAAGTAGGAGTAGTGTGTCTTGTGTAACATTCTCCAGCGCCTCAGTGATTGTTTTGCTTGAGTTCCTCTAGGACTTATAGAAAGAGGGCGGGAATACAGACCAGCCCTTTCACATAGCTCCATAGGAAAAAAATCACAAGGTGTCAAGTCAGGTGAACATAGAGGCCATTTCAACAACACACAGTTATTATCACTGGCATGCCCGATCCAACTTAGATTTTACATATTTTTTTTTTTTTAATTTGAGATCATTTGAGAGAGAATTGGCTCTGTTATTAGGCTACGAAATGACGTCAATTTTGGGTGGGAGGAGGACATCCTGTATTATGTTATCACTGCCTTGTTAACCAAGTAAAACGGCCACACGTCGGGTTTTCGAGCGTTTCTGTGTGTGCACATGCTTGTGTGTGTGTGTGTGTGTGTGTGCGTGATATACATACATACATACATACATGCATACATGCATACATACGTACATACAAACATATATACAAAGCAAAAGAAAGTAACGTGGGTTCTCTAAATCCAATTTATTAGTGGCACAGTGGAGCTTTGTAAGACATCCCAAAGATTCTCCATCTGAGATTCTTATGTGAATAGATGCACACACATGGGTGTATGCATCGACAGTTCAGCCAACACACCAACTCAAATACATATTTACGAACAGCAGGAATTCTCTTAACTCAAAATGTCTTGACACTTTGTTGGCAACCGGCTTGAACTCTCTCAAGAAGTACTTAAATAAAACTCAAAGAAAAATCATATAGACAACAAGCGAATGGCTTATTCGTTCGATCTGCTAGAAATACCAGCCAAGTTTGGAAGAAGCTATACCATATCTATCTTAATAAAGAAGGGACACATTGGATAATATTGTCCTAGATAAATATACTGCATGAAGGTACGATGGGAATGGTCAAGGCTGGAACGTCTTTTTGTCTGCACCAACAAATACAAAACCAACGAGAGTTGTACTTACTGTATTATTACTTTTTACGTAAGCAATGTAGGCCGGAGTGATGCAAAAGTTATTAGCCAATGGACATCTGGGGTAGACGAAAGCAGGTCCTTGATCATCAGCATCCGTTATGCGGATGGCTAATGTCGTGAATGCCACCCGGCTACTCGGATAACCGTTATCCTGAAAGAAACAAAAGATAAAATTATATAAACATACATACATACATACATACATACATACATACATACGTACGTTTATATGTACGTACAAAAATATAACAGTTAGAATTTTCCTCTTACAGCAGGATAATATCTCACAATGCATTTGCAGCACCAGTGCTGATTCCAACATCTAAGATACTTGATTGGTCTGTATAAGAAATCCACTCCACAGACGTTAAAACCCGCAAGATACCGACATCAACTGCAAATCTCCACAGAAGATATGAAGGAGGCAGAGGTTTGAGATCAGTACAGACAGCCTTCGGATATCGTATACCCCGCCTATCTCTCTCTCTCTCTCTCTGTCTATCAGCAACAAAAATAAATACGTTGACTTTGTGCTGTAAAGTGAAGAGAACAATATCCTACGTGTCGGCAGCCGGCCCCTCAAGGAGCACTCTCTTCCTGATGACCTTCCATATTACCCCAAAATAGCCGGGCTAACATACCGCAAAGAAAATCCGGATGTGAAACTCTCAGCATACAAAAAAAAAAAAAGACTATACATGGGTATCTTTCCCGAAGATAAATTGACATGAAGCGAAGGGTCTCTTGAACTCGTGACTGCTACATCGCATCACACTTTGAAGGCTCTGCATTTGCAGCCCCAAAACAGAAGATTGCTATGAAATACATTATAAATAAAAGAGACAGTAAAGCCGTTGGTGTTCCAAGATGTAATCGAGAATGTAGATTATGTCATATTTCTGTAGAAGAAGTCACACGTGTGATTAGCAGCTGCCCAAAAATGTCATCAAAATACTGCTTCCCTATGCGACACGATGTAGTCGCAAAAACAATATTCAATGCCTTTCAGTAAAAAGATTTTCCTGGAATAAATATAGAGCATCCTCTTGTTATTGAATGCATACACAAATATTAACACAAAGAATATTGGTGGAACATTTCCATCAAAACATCTCTCAAGCATAAACATAACGGGCTGAATATTGTTGTTTGAGACAGACAAGAAAACATATGTACCGTCATAAAGATCAGCTGCCCTGCTGATGTGAATATCTCTTTGAAAACCAAATTTCTTTATTGCCCACAAGGGGCTAAACATAGAGGAGACAGACAAAGGGATTAAGTCAATTACATCGACCCCAGTGCGTAACTGGTACTTAATTTATCAACCCCGAAAGGATGAAAGGCAAAGTCGACCTTGGCGGAATTTGAACTCAGAATGTAAAGACTGACGAAATACCGCTAAGTATTTCGCCCGGCATGCTTACGTTTCTGCCAGAACGCCGCCTTTTGAAAACCAAAGTGAAAGAGGTTAGCTACGGACAACTGCTTCGAATCTTCCGGCTACTATATCCAGATTATAGATTTACATTTATACCAACAATAATTGGTG